>NC_142012.1:54935553-55125553 GCF_049901735.1 Notechis scutatus
TAGCAATCCTACGCAAACAGTCCTGGAAATAAGTTCAAGAGAATAAATTGGATGTTTCCCTCAATCCCCGCCCTGAAAAAAAACCCAGTATTTTAGCAGCTGTCACAGAGAAGTGTGGGCCAACATATTCTCCAAAGCATCTGAGGGCAAGACAAGAATGGAAGCTTAACAAAGAGACATCCAACCTGAAATTGAAGGAGAAATGTCCTATTAGTGAGAACAATCAATCAGTGGAACGGCTTGCCAACAGAAGTTGTGGCTGCTCCATCACTGGAGGTTTTTAAGAAGAGTCAACAGCCATTTGTATCACTGGTGGGATTCAATTTTTTTTTAGTACAGGTTCTGTGGGCGTGGCTTGGTGGGCGTGGCAGGGGAAGGTTACTGCAAAATCCCCATTCCCTCCCCACCCCACTAACCTGCTTTCCAGCTCCGTTCTCCTGTGCAGAGCAACCAAAGAAGACCTAGCGATCAGCTGGGACTTGGGAGGCTGAGAATAGATGGGGGTGGGGCCAGTCAGAAGTGGGATTTGAAGTCCAAGGGCTTGGACTACTCTACCCAACTCTGATTTTCATTCTTGGATAACATGGGGAAATTGAACTCCTGTCATAAGAACTATGTGGCACAATAGTTAGAATACAGTACTGCAGGTTAACTCACTATTCACCACCAGCAGTTCAATTCCCACCAGCTCCAGGTTGACTTTTCCTTCTATCCTTCGAAGGTCAGTAAAATGAGGACGCAGATCGTTGGGGTCAAGAGGCTGACACTGCAAACCACTTAGAGAGGGCTGTAAAGCACTTTGAAGTGGTGTCATGCCCATTGGGGTCTGAATCTGAGGAGGAAGATGAACAGCTGACAGGGAGTGGGAGTGTGGCTCTGTTGGCTGTTGAGGAAATTGGGGAAGGGCAAAATCTGGCTGGGCAGAGCAGGGGAGAAGTAGAACAAGGGAGAGGGGGTTCAGAGGAAGACCCAGCCCCAGCCACTCTTCATCCTAGGGCACTCAGGGAGGAATGGAGAAGAGAGCAATGTGGGTTGCATGGCTTACAGGGGAGGAAAGGGCCCTGATTCCCTTCATTAGCCACATCTGGGAAGAGAGTTTAAAAGAAATGCATGCTGAGTGCAGCAGCTGCTGGGAGTAAACATGAGTTTATCTTGTGTTGACTTTGGTTATCTGTGTTCCTGGCATCTTCCCAACCATGTTGAGTTATTACTATGCCTTCATGTCTGGAATTCTTTCTCCCACCCTGCTGATTACCTCATCTTGCCTTGATTGGATTTATAATTACAGTTTTTGTTGAACACATTTTGGACTTTGATTCTCTGCAGCTAAAGGCTGTTCTTCTCCATCCCAGAAGGTAATCAGGACATTGGGGGCAAAGTTGGAGCTAATAAAGGGACTCTTACTGATTATCTGACTGTGTTGCCTTTGTGTCATGCCCTGGGTCATCCCAAGTGGTATATAAGTCTAAGTGCTATTGCTATAGGTACCTGACATCCTCACCACCAGCAGAAGTACTTATACAAGTGATGAGGGGCTGGTTGTGAATGATAAGACTTTGAGTGTAGGGCATTTGGTAGAATCTTGATTGGGGAAGACTGGCTATTGTAGGTCCTCAGTGCTCTCTGAGCTTGGTGGTTTCCTTGCAGATGTTTCATTATCCAAAGTATCAACACAATCAGTGCTGATGATATTACCTAGCTGAGTCATGAAACATCTGCAAGAAAACCACCAAGCTCAGAAAGCACCAAGGACCCCCTGTTTTCAATCCTGAGCTACAAATATTCTCCTTTATTGGAGTTGTAGGCCCTTCTCCTTCAAGTTTCAAGTAGAGCTTGTTTCTGAAACTTTTTGTGCATTGCTTCATAGACCAAGACATTGCAGGTTGGGCGGTGGGGAAACTGAGTTGAATTGAATCCCCTATCTTCATGCATGAAATTAATTTAGCATCAGTTTCAATATATACAATCCCCCAGATAGCTCCAATTTGCTTTACATGCTTGGGGTTTCCAATTTTAATTTCAACTTCTGAAAACTTCTGCATCCCTGATAAGGATTTTTGAATTGTTGTTTTGCAGATGTCATGATTTGCTTGGATCATAAGATAGCACCTTAGCACTTAGACTTATATACAGCTTCACAGTGCTTTACAGCCCTCTCTAAGTGGTTTACAGAGTCAACATATTGCCCCCAACAATTTTGGGTCCTCATTTTACACACCTTGGAAGGATAGAAGCAGGGGTGGGATTCTACCAGTTCACACCTATTTGCTAGAACCGGTTGTTAACATTCTAAATCTAAGCAGTTCAGAGAACCGGTTGTTAGAAGAAATTACTGGACTAATCCTGTAAGGAAGGCAGGAAGGAAACATTCTGGTGTTGCTTAGAGAAACTGCCTCTCCATTAACCCTTATTACATTCTTGGCAGGACTAGACTTCCTGTCTCAGGAACTTCTCTGGAGTTTTTTCCCCCTCCTTTGCTGGTACTTTGCTTGTGTGGAGTGACCATTCAAAGTTACAATGGCACTGAAAAAAGTGACTTATGACCATTTTTCACACTTATGACTGTTGCGCCATCCCCACAGTCATGAGAGGCCAGGCAAGGAGATACGTGCCTTGATGTGAGTGATATTGAATTGGCCACGCCCAGCCAATAACAAACCACACCCACCAACTAAGCCACGCCTACAGAACTGGTTGTTAAAAAATTTGAATCCCACTCCTGGATAGAAGGCTGAGTCAACCTTGAGCCTGGTGAAACTCGAACTGCCAAATTGCAGGCAGCCAGCAGCCAGCAGCAGTAGCCTGCAGTACTGCATTCTGACCACTATGCCACCACAGCTCTTAAACATTTCTAAACATTGGCATGCTAATGTCTCTAGCCTTTTCCAAAGCTGAATCAACATTTATCTTCTGTAAAACATAGACTTTAATAAATCATAACAACAACTTGCAGTAAACGACAAGTCCACAATACATGCATCATTTTACATTAGACACTCTACTGACGTGAGACAAATGAATTTGCTTACAGCATCAGTTTTTGTCAACTCTGATTTAAAGGAATTAGTCATATTGTATAGTCAGTTCTTACCAAAACTGTGCTTAGTTTTACCATAACATGCCAATTTCAAATCTTCCTGGGATTAGTCACGGTAAATTAGATTGGCAGCATCATCAAATTCAGGGAAGGGAACAGTCCAATTGCTGCCCACAAAGCTTCATTTTACAGCCTCCCAGTCTTATCTCTTTGGAAACCATAAATCAAATTAATCAGTGCATTTTGTCTGGCCCAAATTAACTCTGCCCTTTCTCAAAGCAATTTAGATAACATGATCTAACAATTAGTTTCATTTCCTTACTGCATATTCCTTTGCAATTTTCATAAGATTTTTTTTTTTCCTGGGTGGTTTTATGAACAGCTAAGAAACATGTCAAATAAATCTTCACGGGTGTGAAGGACCAGAGAGGTTAACAAGTGACATTAATCTAACCTCTTGCTTTCAATGAGGGAGGACGACAAAATGCAGGGAAATCTGCTAACGGTATAAAGGTATTAATTCTTCCCTATCAACCAGCACCTGGAGTTTAGAGATGCAACGGCTCAAAATATGAACAATGGGATGCAGAAAATAGACGGTGAGACAGGGTTGAAACAAAAAAAATAAAGAATAGTAAGGATCAGCAAGCTAAAAATGAGTCGCAGTTTTCAGCTGCATTCACAGAGTATTAACATATTTATTTATTTATTTATTTATTTATTTATTTTATTTGATTTGCCAATTGTTTACAAGATAATAAGTATAAGTGTATACATAGTTGTGAATACATGAAATGGGTACATATAAGAAAAATAAAAGAATAAGAGAAACAATAGGACAGGGATGGTAGGCACGATGGTGCGCTTATGCACGCCCCCTACAGACCTCTTAGGAAAGGGGTGAGGTCAATAGTAGACAGTCTAAGGTTAAAGTTTTTGGGGTTTGGGGAAGAGACTATAGAGTCGGGTAGAGTATTCCAGACATTGACCACTCTATTGCTGAAGTCTTATTTCCTGCAATCAAGTTTGGTGCGGTTTACTTTGAGTTTGTATCTATTGTGTGCTCTTGTGTTGTTATGGTTGAAGCTGAAGTATTCATTGACAGGTAGGACATTGCAATGTATGATTTTATATACCATGCTTAGGTCAGACCGAAGACGGCGTAATTCAAGGTTTTCTAGTTTTAGAATTTCAAGTCTGGTGGCATAAGGTATTCTACAACGAGTAGAAGAGTGGAGAACTCTTCTTGTGAAATATTTCTGGACTTTCTCAATTGTGCTAATATCAGATACGTAATGAGGGTTCCAGACTGATGAACTGTATTCGAGTATTGGTCTAGCAAATGTTTTGTATGCTCTGGTTAGTAGTGTGATATTACCAGAGAAAAAACTACGTAGGATTAGGTTAACAACTCTTAATGCCTTTTTGGCTATGTAGTTGCAGTGGGCTCTTACAATGATCACAACGTCCAGTGCAGGATTCCCAAGAAAAGGAACTCTGGGATCTCTTTAGATCAAATTGGCATTTGGCCTTGGTTCAGTGCCAGTGGACTTTAGGATTCAACTTGAATGATTGCAGAATTAGAAGGCTAGATTCAATGATTTCTGATGAAACCATTTAAGGCCCCTGGGGCAGTGGTGGGATTCAATTTTTTTTATTACCAGTTCTGTGGGCATGGCTTGGTGGGCGTGGTGAGGCTTGGTGGGTGTCTCTTGGTGGGCATGGCAGGGGAAGGATACTGCAAAATCTCCATTCCCTCCCCACCCCACTAACCTGCTTTCCAGCTCTGTTCTCCTGTGCAGGGCAACCAAAGAAGACCCAGCCGATCAGAGTCAGAGAATAGATGGGGTTGGCAGGGCCAGTCAGAGGTGGGATTTGCCGGTTCTCCGAATTACCCAAAATTTCCACTACCGGTTCACCAGAACTGGTCAGAACCTGTTGAATACCCACCTCTGGTTCACTTGCTTTATATGTAGGCTCTCTATCTGGAACGTATGTACAGGTGTCTGCAGGGAAGGGTCAAGGGTCAATACATGTCAGAAAGGACCGAGCTTTCATTGCAAGCTCTGGTTGCTCTCCTGATTTTTGATCCTGTTTCTATGGATTTCCCTGCATGTGAGTTAGTCCTTTGAATACAGTACATAGAATAATAGAATTGGAAGGGACCTTGGAGGTCTTCTAGTCCAACCCCCTGCTTGATCAGGAGACTCTAAACCATTTCAGACAAATGGTTGTCCACTCTCTTTTTGAAAGCCTTCATTGATGGAGCCTCCATAATTTCTGAAGGCAAGCTGTTCCGCTGGTTGATTGCTCTCACCGTTAGGAAATTCCTCCTTAGTTGTAGGTTGCTTCTCTCATTGTTCGTTTCCATCCATTGTTTCTCATCTTGCCTTTGGTGCTTTGGAAAATAGTTTGAAAATAGTTTGTCTACTTTGAGGCAGACAAGGTTAAGACAGACAACAATCCCAGGAGTGAGTTTTATTGTTATAAGGTATGATAAGAAGGTCTTGAAAGTTCCTCTGTCCATCTTATGCTGTAGTTGTTAGTTGCAAAGTCATGTCCAACTCATCGCAACCCCATGGACAACGTTCCTCCAGGCCTTCCTGTCCTCTATTATCCTCCAGAGTCCATTTAAGCTCATGCCTACTGCTTCAGTGCCTCCATCCAGCCACCTCATTCTCTGCCATCCCCTTCTTCTTCTTTTGCCCTCCATCGTTCCCAGCATTCGGCTCTTCTCCAGGGAGTCCTTCCTTCTCACGAGGTAGCCAAAGTCTTTGAGTTTCATCTTCAGGATCTGGCCTTCTAAAGAGCAGTCAGGGTTGATCTCCTCTAGGACTGACCGATACCAAACCCAACATTAGGTGTGGTCATTCTAAAGACATTTTTCTCTTTTAAAATGAAGTCACATCATTGTATGCGTTACTGAAAGAAACACCGCAATTCTTTTTTTCTTCAAGAAACACACACTGAGGCCATCTGGTGGTTTAAGGTCATACTTTAAATTCATCCATGTAGTATATTATTCCCACAATTGGGATAGATCCAGATTTGTCATTTTTACAATCAGTTTTTTTCTCTCCATTTTTTTTTGCCTGGACAGAGACCGGAAGTTTATTTTAGCACTTTAATTAATTTAGAATAGTCCCAGGGCTGGGTAGTTTGGACAAATGAGTGTTTTTACATTGCAGAAGTTTTTGCTCAGTTGGCACCAAAGTCATGGGATTGATTATTCAATGCAGTGGATGATGGATTCAAAAAAAGCAAACAGTGACTAAAACAGAAAGATTTGGGTATTTAGGTTTTCCGAAGGAAAAAAACAGGAAAATTCTTCCAGACCCAACAGATGCCACCAAAAACTGATTACATTTTCCAAATTATGGAAAAGGTATTCTTTAATAAAGTATATAAGACATTGGCATGGTGTCTTGATGAATTGCTTTCTGAAGGTGCGCAGAGAACCCTGATAAAAACATTAATTGTGATTAGGAACTAAAATTTTTATATTTTAAATCTGTATCTATTTTAGTACCGCTTTACATGGCATTGAAAGGGCCTTGTTTTGGTCACCACAACACAAAAAGGATGTTTTAGACTCTGGAAAGAGTGCAGAGAAGAACAACAAGGGTGATTCGGGGGCTGGAGGCTCAAAAAAGGGAAAATATAGTGAAATTACAGTATTCCCTTTCCACTTAACATCTATTTCCTTCCTAGTCAAAATGTCATTGTTGGAAGATTTAAAAGAACAGGTTAAAGATAGATCATCACTGAGAAAATCTATCTGCATGGTTCAAATTATTTGATGACATATAATCAATCAATCAATCAACCAACCAATCAATCACGTTCTTTGCTCCAGGGATCACAAGCACACAGAAGACAACAGTACAGAGTACAATAGTTACACAGGTTTGTTGAATTAAAGATTGTTCCTTTAATATATATCACAATTATACTACATCTAATTACAACAATCAACACAACTACCAAAATGGAAACAGAGAAGTTATGCATATCAGAGTATTAGTCAAAATTGTCTTGCACGGTAACTCATTTCCGAAAGAATTTCTGACATAGAAATGATAGCAAGAGAAGGAACAGGCACATAGCAGCACATCACAAATAGCAAGCTGCAGAATAGACAAGCTTGCGCACTCTGTGTTTACATCTGTACATATTTCACATGCTTTTCTGTAGGAGAAGGAGAGGCAGAGTTTGGGGGCAGAGTCAAGAGAGGAATCAGCTTAGAATCATTACATTCCCACAAGTGATCTAACTTCAACTCCTTTTGAATTCTATTAATTCTTATCTAGTGCCAATTTAGGGTTTAGGCCTACATCCTTCATTAGAGTAGTGTTCATCATACAATATATATTTGTATTGTTTGATTGCTTTTTGGTTTTGTAACCCAGTCAGAGTCGCGTCATGTAATGAGTAGAGTGACAAATAAATTTAAGAAATCAATAAAGTAAATAATTCATTGAGTTTCTTTTTACGATCACCAGAAAAGTCACGTGCTAGGCAAATCTGCAATGCAACTTTGCATTCTAATAGTCTACTGAGATTCTCAATCATCCAGGTGATGGTTGTCCCAAAGGTGCTTTTTTTCAGGAGGCAACTGGGCTTTCGTGTTTTTTCTCTGAAGACATTTCACTTTTCATCCACAGATAAACATCCAAATGGCCTCAACGACCCTCTAATAGGATGCAAATGACCAGCTGTCTGCAAGGAGTATAAATCCTTCCATTCTCCACCATCCAGTTGGAGCTGAAGAAGCTTCTTGGATGAGAAGTGAAATATCTTCAAAAGAAAAAACAAGAAAGTGCAATTGCCTCCTGAAAAAGCACCTTTGGACAACCATGACCTGGAGGATTGAGAACCTCTAGACTTTTAGCTATGCAATTTCGGATGAACACCATTCAAATGGTGCAGGAGTATGAACAGATTTCCAGAAAAATTGCAGACCGCAGGAACCATTAGCAGTACTCAGGTGACCCTGAGGACACAGATAAACCTCCAAGTGGCCTCAAGGACTCTCTAAAAGGATGCAAATGACCAACTGTCTGCAAGGAGTATAAATCCTTCCATTCCCCACCATCCGGTCAGAGCTGAAGAAGCTTCTTGGAGGAGAAGCAAAATATCTTCAAAGAAAAGAAAAAAAACAAGAAAGTCCAGTTGTCTCTTTAAAAAAACACCTTTAAGATTGCATTTTAATAAAACACGGAGTCTACCGGGATCACTAATTTTTGGTTTCTGTGCAGTCAAGAAATCCTTCCCTCCTGGATCTATTTGAAGTTATTACATTACACAGGAAAGATTATGTTTATAAAAAGAATGCTAAGGCTTCATTGTTCATGGCTCAGAGAAATATCATTTATCCTCATGTGGAAAAAAATGATGACTGCTCTTTCAAGGAATGTATGTTTCAGAATGTTTTTGTTCATAAGGGAGTTATAACTGACATAATATTTTGGATTCAGTAAGTCCTTTGACATGTATTTATTTAAATACATCTTCCCCCTCTATCTCCGTGGCCTTAGAACAGCTTAAGGAAAAGTGAAGGACATTTTCTAAATCAAGGATGGGGCAATGGTGTAAGCCTCTCCTTCTTACTCAAGAGAGTAAAGACTCTTGAAACTTGGTATTTCAAAAAGAATATTTTATTGAGCAGAAATGATAACAGAACAAATGCAGACACCAAATTCTTTCAGGCAATAGAGTTAGAATTAAAGCATTAGTGACCCCTCCTTTCAACCCAAACCACAGGTGTGAAGATGTTATTGTAACGGCCATCCTGAGAACCAGATAAGCAAGCATTCCCAGGGGCATCTTCTGCTGGCTTTCAGAGTGGAACAACCCACATGGCCCTCCCCCCTTATACATTCCCCCAAAGGTAAGAAAATCTCAAGGCTTAAGCACCAGGATAAAGGTTATAAAACAACAGTTGTAAAAAGTAGGAAGAAAGAAATATACTCGCCCCTCTTCTTTCCCTAATTGAATGGCAGTATCACTATAGGGATCTGACAAATGGACTTAGTGACATATGCTTAACCAAGTCCAGGAAACACCATATTCCATATGTACTTGATAGCTAAATAACTTCTGCAAGAAGACAAGCCTGAAGATACTCCAGCCTTTGACACATCAGGGAGACATTTAAATGGTATATGGGTGTTCTGTCCTCACTACATGTTAGTCTGTGTGGAGCTCGACCTGCAGCTAAACCCACCTATCCTCCAATAAAACAGATCATGTGTGTAGATCTGAATGCTTTATTGAAAGAATGGGATAAGGTGAAACTGGGGAAAACTGGGATACATACAATGAGAACCAAATACAAGATAGGCAGTATTGAGTGACTGCTGAACATAGCAATGAATAAATACAAGCAATTTAAATCTCACCAGGGATGTGGGATGTGGGTTTTTCTTGGATGACCATGTGCCACAGATTAAGATGGATTCTTCTTTGTGCTTCTGCCTTCTCCAAATGCTAAAGGAAATGGATTCTGGCTTCCCAGCATGCACTTGTTTTGAGAGTGTAGGCTGATGGGTAATGGGGCAGGGTTAGCTTCAAACAATATATTTGGTATTTGTCTCTCTGGCCACTAGATGGGGCTAGAGAGCAACAACAGTATATTAAAGTTATATGCTGGGGCATGACAATGGGAATGACCTTGGAAGACCTGACTAAGAGATGCTACCTAGGGAAAGATTAGATAAGAGAGTGCAGAGCCTACATCTATATAATGGGTAGAACAAGAAGTTCAAGATGGATCATCTCTAAGTTCTTGGGTTGTAAAGGCAACAACAGGGGAATCGTACTTTCAGACTAGCAAGATTGATGCCAGGTAGATCAGACAGGAAACACAACCCGATACGCTAATTCTACTTTATTGTAAAGCTACACCAGCAGAATCTCCACATGTTGATTCACCTCTTGAAAGAGTCTCCATTTTATGAGTTATCGGTGGTATGTAGCCCCTTCGAGATTGGCCAAAATGTATCCCAACTTAAGCCCAACCTGCTGGAAATGTAAGCAGTCACAGGGCACCTTTTTCCACGTCTGGTGGCTTTGCCCGAAAATTAAGAAATATTGGATAAAAATACAGACATGGTTAAAAGACAGTCACGACTGTCCAAATAGAATTCAAAGGAGAAATTTTCCTACTGGGATTATAAAAGGAAACTACACAAAAGAGATAAAATATCTAATCCTGCACATAGTCACTGCAGCGAGACTAGCACTTGCACAATGTTGGAATGGAGACCTCATGCCTTAATAATAGCCTTATGCCTTAATAATCCAAAAAATCTACGATTGTGCTGAAATGGATAAACTTACTCCAGAATTAAAAGAGAAGGAAGACTCAAAGTATTATACAGTGTGGGAAAACTGGTACAAATGGATAAATGACAGAAATAAGTGACTAAATAAATAAGGAATGAATAGTTTAAGAAGGATAATGTATAAGAACAACCAGGAATATGAAACACGCATGGGAAAATAATTGGTATGTAAGCACTGTCAAAATGGTTTGTAACATTTATAGTGTTTTCATTTTAATGAGTTGTATTGTATTTTGAATTTGATGTTTTTAAATGTTTAATAAAGGTTTTTCTAAAATTTTAAAAAAAAAGAAAAAAAAAGAAAGGGCTTCCATTTTAACTGCAACTTGTCCCTCCATTCCCAAATCCACATAGGAAGAATGTTCAAGAATACCTTCTTCTTTTCCCCTTATGGAGACCTGACATTTACTTCAATCCGGCCCCACAACTGCATCCCTACCGATGAATTTTCTTCATGACGCTTTGGTTGGTCCACTTGAACTGGAGATGTTGAGCCAGATCATTCCTGCCGATTTTGCAGAGATAGCGCGAGAGAAGCTTGAGCTTGTCAGCAGATCTTGGGAGACGCTGTCTCCAGGAGCACAGAAGCTCGTAGATCTGCTCGGTGAGGTGATCAGGGCACTTCAGTCTAATAAATTGAAGGGTGCTTCGGTGGAGACGCAGGTATTGGGCAAGAAAGTTGGCGTTCTCTTCGGACAGCTCTTCCGATAACCAGTACAGCAAGTTGTCCCACATGACCTCTGCTAGTCAAAATATTTATAAAGAGATGGAATTGCATGAATTTTTTTTTTTTAAAAGTACTGAAGACATAGGGAAATGGGACATGGATTTTGTAATATTCTTATACTTGTTAACTAACATAAAGATAAAGGTTCCCCTCGCACATACATATTAATTATTTCCGGCTCTAGGGGGTGGTGCTCATCTCCGTTACAAAGCTGAAGAGCCAGTGCTGTCCAAAGATGTCTCCATGGTCATGTGGCCGGCAGGTCTAAACGCCGCAGGCGCACAGAATGCTGTTATCTTCCCACCAAAGGGGTCCCTCTTTTTCTACTTGCATTTTTTACATGCTTTTGAACTGCTAGTTTGGCAGAAGCTGGGACAAGGAATGGGAGCTCACTCCATTACGTGGTGCTAGGTATTCGAACCACTGAACTGCTGTCCTTTCTGATCGATAAGCTTACCATCTTAGCCACTGAGCCACCGCATCCCCGTTAACTAACATAGTTTGTTTTTTTTAATTTGATCTATTTTTCTCTCTTTTAAAATGGTGATAAGGGCTTATCAAACCTTTGCAGACTGGAACAAGCGACAGTTTTTATCTTATTGCTTGTATGGATTGACTGATAGCCTATAAATATTTCTAAACTGTAAAGAGAATTTATAGGAGGGCAGGGCATATCTGGGTGATGTTTCCTGATAAGGGAACTGCTTGTTAACGCTAATTGGCATCTGGTTTGTCTCATGAACTCCAAACAACCTTTTTTCCTTATTAATCCCCCCCCAAATTTACATCCCTTCTGGCCTCACATTTCATTGTAATGAACATGTAGGGGATTATGGGATGCTAATAGGCAACACGTTTGATTACGTGTAACTGATTTCTTATGCAAAGGGGAAGTTACTTTTGATTTGCCCAATCATCTTTTCTTTTGCATTCCCTTGGATGTCTTAGCTATAAAGTGGAATGTAAGCCAGGGATCTGGACAGTGGTGGGTTTCCAAATTTTTTCCTACCGGTTCTATGAGAAAGAATGTTCTACCATGCAAATCAGTTGAGCTTTAAGAAAAAAAGGGAATATAGGAGAGGTAATGGTGAGGGCAGGTGGGCGGGGCCAGCCAGAGGTGATATTTGCTGGTTTTCCGAACTACTCAAAATTTTTGCTACCGGTACGCGAGAACCGGTCCGAACCAGCTGAATACCACCTCTGGATCTGGAAAATTGGAAGCATGCACCCCTTTTCTGTTTATTAATCCTGCTCCATCAGTCCTAATTTTTCTGTCTGTGCTTGCTCTTGACTTTAGTGAAAGCGTAAGATTTATTTATTTACTTAACAATTTTATATGACCACCCAACTCAGAACAGAGCAGAATATCAGGATTCCAGCGATCGCCCTAATTAAATCATGAGCCTCGAGCCAAACTTCAGAAAACTTCAAAGGATTTATTAGGAGCAACATACTGGCATGACCTTCATGAAACTAACCTGTATGATGCCTGTTTCCAAGTTGCCACAGAACACAACAGAACAGAACAGAACAGAACAGCAGAGGTGGAAGGGACCTTGTAGGTCATCTAGTCCCTGGACAGATTACAATATTAAAAATCCACCATATAAAACCCCCTAAATTAGGAATCTTTAGCGCTCTCTGAGCTTGGTTGTTTTCTTGCAGATGTTTCATTACCAAAACTAGGTAACATCATTGGTGCACTGATGATGTTACCTAGTTGGAGAATGAAACGTCTACAGGAAAACAACAAAGCTCAGAGAGCACTAAGGACCCTTCATTTCAACCCTGAGCTACAAATATTCTCATTTTATTGGAACTCCCTAATACTGTGAGGCTCTTAAATGTATAGGGTTGAGCTGGATGCCATTTGGGGATATCAAAACGTACCTGATATATCTGTGGAGATTCTCTTTGTGCTTTGTGGGCGGCTGATCAGTTTTTCCTTCTGTTAAGGTGGAAGATATGAACACAAAAAGAAATATTACTGGGGGGGTTATTAAATGAACCACAAAGAGGCCTCTTCAGAGAGAATCAGGGGAATTCTCTCAAATCCCCAAACTTGTATGAAATGGATGAAGGTTTCCTTTCCTTTCCTTTCCTTTCCTTCCCTTTCCTTTCCTAGCAGGGTTGGACTAGAAGACCTCCAAGGTCCCTTCCAACTCTTTCTTTCTCTTTCTCTTCCTCTTCTCTTTCCTTCCTTCTCTTCTCTTCTCTTCTCTTCTCTACAGGGGTTCTCTTATCTTCTCTTCCCTTCCCTTCCTTCCCTTCCCTTCCCTTCGCTTCCTTTCCCTTTGCTTCCTTTCCCTTCCCTTCCCTTTCCTTTCCTAGCAGGGGTTGGACTAGAAGACCTCCAAGGTCCCTTCCAACTCTTCTCTTCTCTTCTCTTCTCTTCTCTTCTCTTCTCTTCTCTTCTCTTCTCTCTCTCCTCTCCTCTCTCTCCTCTCTCTCCTCCTCTCCTCTCCTCTCCTCTCCTCCCCTCTACCCTCCCTTCCCCCCCTCTCCTCTCCTTTCTAATGTGACATATTAGTAGCGCTTTAAAAAGCCTTAATAAGGCCACACCTGGAATATACTGCATCCAGTTTTGGTTACTGGAAGACTTTGGAAAAAGTGCAAACAAGAGCAACTAAGATGATTTAAGGCCTGGAGACTAAAACATATGACGAAGTTCTATTCTGATTGATTGGATTATTACAAATGAGAATGCAGGGTCTGGTTTGCAGCCTCCTTGGTAATTGATTTGTCAGTTCCTTGTGTGAATCCAAAAGAAAGGCTAACTTGGTGCACAGGTTAAGTGTAGTATGTGAACACACTAGTTCTGATTTATTGCCATTAGCCTTTAATTAATTAATTACAGCAACCCTCTGTGGGCTAATTGGATGGTTGGATTGGATTCTTGGAAATTTTCACTTCTAGAAACACCAAAGTACAATTAGTAAACTCTTCCCAAACCATATACTCTTCCACTATTGTAGGAAGTAATAATGCAATAGATAACATGATGGAAAATCCAGTTGTTTTCTGAATCTTTTTACGCAGAGCAAAGCGACCTTTTGGGATGCAAGTAGGACCATGATGGCAAACCTATGGCAAGTGTGCCACAGGTAGCCATTTGTACAGGCACGCAAGCCCCAACCAAACTTATGTGCGTGCCTCCCAGCTGATTTTTGGCCCGTTTGAGGCCATTTTTGCCCTCCCGGATGCTTGAGGGAAGCCTCTGCAGCCTCAGGATGCTGAAAAATGGGCCTTACAGAAATACCGGAAGTGCTGAAACAGGTCTGTTTTCAGCCTCCAGAGGGCCTCTGGAGCTTGGGCGAGGTCGTTTTCGCTCTCCCGGGGGCTTGAGGGAAACCTCTGTAGCCTTGGGAGGCCGAAAAACAGGCCTTCCGGAAATACC
Organism: Notechis scutatus; assembly: GCF_049901735.1. Classification (NCBI taxonomy): domain Eukaryota; kingdom Metazoa; phylum Chordata; class Lepidosauria; order Squamata; family Elapidae; genus Notechis; species Notechis scutatus. The sequence continues at coordinate 54,950,061 of NC_142012.1, forward strand.
AGAAGTGCCAAAACAGGTCCATTTTCAGCCTTCGGAGGCTCCAGAGGCTTCCCTCAAGCCTCCGGGAGGGTGAAAACAGCCTCCCCCAAGCTCTAGAGCCCCCCTGGAGGCTGAAAACGGGTACTTCTGGTATTTCCGGAAGGCCCGTTTTTCCACCTCCCGAGGCTGCAGAGGCTTCCTGGCACGGCAAAAACAGCCTCAAACGGGCCAAAAAATCAGCCGGGAGGCGCGTGCATGTGCAGTGCAGGTAAGGGGGCAGAGGGTGTTGCGTGTGCATGTGCAGGGGGGCATAGGGCACATTGCATTGTGGGTGCTGGCACACATGCATGCTATTGTGTGCGCATGCAAACCACAACAAAAAGGTTCATCATCACTGAAGTAGAGAATATTACTATAGATTGTAACATCCTCCTGTTTTAATTTTAATTTTAATTTATTTGATTTGCCAATTGTTTACAAGATAGTAAGTATAAGTGTATACATAGTTGTGGATACATGAAATGGGTACATATAAGAAAAATAAAAGAATAAGAGAAACAATAGGACAGGGACGGTAGGCACGTTGGTGCGCTTATGCACGCCCCCTACAGACCTCTTAGGAAAGGGGTGAGGTCAATAGTAGACAGTCTAAGGTTAAAGTTTTTGGGGTTTGGGGAAGAGACTACAGAGTCGGGTAGAGTATTCCAGACATTGACCACTCTATTGCTGAAGTCGTATTTCCTGCAATCAAGTTTGGTGCGGTTAACCTTGAGTTTGTATCTATTGTGTGCTCTTGTGTTGTTATGGTTGAAGCTGTTAGGAAAAAAGCTCACCTTTGGCAAAGTCAGAGCCAGTTTGCACAGGAGGGATTCTTGTTCATGGTCTTCTTGTGGAAGAGGTTCTACGTTGATGAGGGCCACGTCTTTTGTCACTTTGTAAAAAAAGGCCGTTCCTTTATAATGGGGTGAACTGTAGTTACCAAATTCATCCACTTCCTTGATCTGAAGAGCAAGTCGTGGTTTTCTCTGTGCATGAAAAGCAAGCTTGTAATTTTTTCCATAGGTGTCCCCGTCATCTGCACAAGTGCAACGCAAATGTTAAGCTACCACTCAATTAAAAACAAAAAAAACAAAACAAAAATATCAAGTGCTTTAATTGGTCCATTGATTTCATTTGGTACAGAAACCTCCCCCCCTTCCTTCCTGTTTTGAATCTCTAAAACAAACGGTTGGTTTAGACTGGATTGTGAGGTCGAAGCAGTTGCTTCCAACTCAACGTAACAACAATTGTTTTATTTAAAAAAAAAGAATTCATAGAAAAGACCTGCTCCTTCATTCCCCCCAAATCAATCCAAACACGACCAACTAAACCAGATAACTGGAATTAAGGAGAAACTTCCTAACAGTGAGGACAATTAATCATTGCAACAGCTTTGCCTTCAGAAGTTGTAGGTGCTCCATCACTGGAGGTTGTTAAGAAGAGACTGGACAATGGCCACTTACCTGAAATGATATAGGGATGTGATGGCGAACCTATGGCACGCATGCCACAGGTGGAACAGAGAGCCATTTGTGTGGGCACGCAAGCCCCAGGCAAACTTACCTCACTGTGCATGCATGCGCCTCCCAGCTGATTTTCGGGCCTTTTTCGGCCTGCCAGAGGCTTGAGGGAAGCCTCTGCAGGCTTTGCAGGCCAAAAAACAGGCCGGTTTCATCACTTCCTGTATTTCCGGAAATACTGGAAGTGGTGAAATGGGCCCATTTTTCGGCCTGCAAAGCCTGCAGAGGCTTCCCTCAAGCTTCTGGCAGGCTGAAAAAGGCCTCAAACGGGCTGAAAATCAGCTGGGAGGTGCAGTGCAGGGTGGGGAGAATCGTGTATGCATGCGCAGGGGGTGTGGGGAGGCAGGTGCATTGCCTTCTGGGTGCTGGCGCACGAGAGCACGCACGCAAGCATGCACACATTTTTGGCACAGGAGCCCCCAAAGGTTAGCCACTACTGGTATAGGGTCTTCTGCTTGAATAGAATAGAGCTGAAAGGAACCTTGGAGGTCTTCTAGTCCAGCTCCCTGCTCAAGGAGGAAAATCTATACCATCTCAGGCAAGAGCTTGAGCTGGGGGCTGGACTAGAAGACCTCCAAGGTCCCTTCCAGCTTTATCCTGATCGATTGACCTTAATTTGGAAAGATACTGTAATTTAAATACACGATTTGGAAGCCAGCTTTGACAATTTGAACTGTATCATGGATCCACGCGGGGTTTAACTCAATGGGAACATCCCTGTTATTTACCACTCTTTTCATAAAATTAGGTTTTTTTGTCTGTCCGTGTAACATTAGTGCCTATTCTTTGAATAAACAATGCATTATGATACACAAAGCTCCCTGGAGCCTGGCTGAATTTCATTACCTCTGTAATTAAAACATTACACTGTTCCTGTTAACTGGGAATAAACTCTTGTTCTTAAAGTTATCTCCAAACCACCATTTTCAGCCTGGGCTGCTGGGAAAAAAACTCTCCCTGCAGTGCCAACTATTGGAGGTAATCAAGGAAGGATCTAATCTAGAACTAAGGAGGAATTTCCTCATAGTGAGAACAATGAATCAGTGGAACAACTTTTCTCCAGAAGTTGTGACTTCTCTATTACTGGAGGTTTTTAAAAAGAGTTTAGACAGTCTTTCATGGCTTTCAAAATCTCTTCCTACTGTGTTAATCTGTTCCCTTCTGTCCTAATCAAAATTAAACATCAGCCCCAGGAATAATGGGATAGATTGTCCCCTGAGGCAACAATTTGGTACTTCCTGTGCTTATAACTGACTCAAACCCCCCTGGCTACCACCCGTGCAATGGCAAAATTCTGCGCTGCTACAATGACCACAAGGAATAATTCAGTTACAGAATGATAGATGTCAACTTGCGCCAATTTTTTTGTGTGGACATCTCGTACCATTTTTAGAGAAATTATACTTACACACATACGTATCTGCTCTCCAATCATGTAAACAAGGGCAAGATCCAAACTATTGGAGAGCATGTATTTTATTACCATGGATGTTATTATCCACTATTAGCAATAGCAATAGCACTTAGACTTATATGTCGCTTTCCAGTGCTTTCCAGCCCTCTCTAAGCGATTTATAGAGTCAGCGTGATGCCGACAACAATCTGAGTCCTCATTTTACCCACCTCAGGAGGATGGAAGGCCGAGTCCGCTTTGAACCTGGTGAGATTCGAATTGCCAAATTGCAGGCAGCCAGCAGACAGCAGAAGTAGCCTGCAGTACTGCATTCTAACCACTGCACCACCACTATTATTATTAGTATTATCTTTTAATGCTATTGTAAACAGTGATTATTCTTGTCTATTGCTGGTCTATGACCGTAATAAAGTTCTATTCTATTCTGTCAATCCATTGGACACCACCCCCTCAAAAAACAAACAAACCAAAAAACCAATTCCAACAACAACTAGGAGAAAGAGAATTATTCAAACATCATCTTTAGACATGTGGCGAAAACAGATAAGCCGAAAATAATGAGCCAGGCTGTGAGGAAGAGACTGTTTAGGCCTCTCTCTAAAAAAAGATTTCATTTTGTGATGAATGAGGTTTATCTGGCACTAGCCACACTCACCCATCAGATAGATGGCAGAGCTGGTGTGTTTGTTACAAGCTGATTACACTTTGCCTTTACAATGACAGGACTGCGTCTGCCATACGTTTCAATTGTGGTTTGTATGAATTTGATTCATCTTTGATTCTTTCTCATGGTCGGCTGCCTTCATTGTCTTCTCCCTCCCTTTCAGGTGACCAAAAAAAGGGTTATAAATCCAGTTAGAAGTAATCAAAATATAGAACAAAGATATGGAAGGGGTAAGGAAGAAAGGGTTGTGTCAATGGCTTGTTCTTTGAGGTTCTTGAGTTCACTGAAAGTGGACTTCCTCTCCTCCATCTCTCAGAACTGTGGAACTTTTGGGACTGACCCTAAGAGATTTAAATCACAACTAGCAGAATGTCTTTATGTATGTTTGTGTGTGTGTGTGTGTGTGGTATGTGTTTATCAGGTTTATTCTGAAGCCTCAGTGGTGAAATAGTAAACAACAAGAAAGTGGAAGGCTGAAGTGAATCGTTTACTCATTTTTCAAATAAATGCCTCACATATATATTTAGGAAGCACAGAATCATCTAACCTTCTTATTTGGGGGAGGGGATACTGTGGTGATTTGTTCCTGCCAGAGCAAAATGCACATCTGTCAGAATATTCATGAACTGGCAAAGACATGGTAACAAGGTCAGCCAATGAATAGGCATAGCAACTAAGTCAGCCAATAAGGACTGTTTGGAAACTGAAACTGGAAGGAGCCTGGGCAAGGCTCTAGATTAAGCTCTGAGCTCTGAAGCTACAAACTAGTCTGCAACTCTGAATCAAAACTGAAATTGTTCTCTGTTGTTCTCTCCTCTGCTTGTGTTTTGCCTGTAACTGCTGCCATGTTGGAAGAATCTGCTGTTGGTATTGTATATGTACTTCAGATGTTATGATGTATATAAAGAAGTTAATGAATCCTACTGAATCAGTTATCTGTTGTGCCTTCTGGATTTCATTTTCTGCAACAAACTCTAACAACGTCTGAACGGACTTTAGTGCTAGAACCGATTAAGATCTTATACATATCAGGAGCCATCAATCCTAAAATCCATAAATCCATTAACCTCACAAAACAATGGAGTGCTTACTATAAGAAATGACTGAAGAAGCTGCTCACACACTAAATAACCCTGTCAAGAAAGCAAAACCATTTTTTAAAACCTTTGAAAGTCTCATTTGTAAAGTCCAAAGAGCAGTGACCGATAGCCTGCAACAATGTACAAAATGGAATTATGAATTATTAAAATGGATTTACCTGAAGCACAAATGTTTCCACTGAATTTAAAGTAAACCTGCTCTCCTTCTCTCATTTTAAATGGCTTTGAAGGCTCTGGAGGACCAGAATATCCCTCTTCACGTAAAGACTGCAGCTCCATGCTTAATTCCTTGGAAGGAACCAGTAAGACGAGAATCTTGTAAGGGTCTTCTTTATTCTGATACAGTATTACTGTCACCATGGTGTTGTGGATGGCATGTTCCAAATTCTGAATAAACTGAACGAGATGTACGTTGTCCATAGCAGAAGATAAGCGAACAATAATAAATCTGTGTAAAGAGGAAGACTTGTTCAGGTCTTGGGATTTAAGAGCCAACCAACAGTGAAACTGATGCAATATAGGCTGATGCAATAAGAATGAATCAGCATAGCATGGGTATTTCCCTTTAAGACTGGGGATGGGTTCTACCCCTTTAAGAGGTGTTTATATAAAGGAAGCCATTAGAGGGCATGTTCTCTCTCTTTGTGTCTGGTATTAATTGCAGAGTTTTCCCTGTAGAGTTAAAAAGAAGAAAGATTGCATGTAAGGTATTTTGCCTACCACGTATATGTCTGTATATAACTGTTGTAGATAAACCACTGTTAAATGTCTAAGTCTCTGTGTGCTGTGTTTTTCTCCTGGGTTGTCTCATAATAACAGTCACTTTGCAAACGCTCTGACAAGACTAGGATGTGACAAAGCAAAGAAAATATTGGAGTAGGAGTCACATCTGAATGCGGAAGATTCTCAGTGAATAAAAAGATAAATCCAGAAACTTTTCTTTGGGGTTTAATGGACAAAGACTTGGGGGGGGGGAGAATTGGAACCTTAATGCTATGCTTTGTGCATAAAGTAATCTTGATGGCAGCAAGATTACTTTGTGCACAAAAATGGAAGGACACATTGATCCCCATAATGGAGGAATGATTGCAAAAGGTGATGGAGTTAGCAGAGATGGCTAAATTGACTGCTTTGACTAAAGAAAAAGAAATATAATCACTTTCATTTCTACTATGTTTCCCCTAAAATAAGACCCCTCAGAAAATAAGCCCTAGCATGGTTTTTCCAGGGTGCACATAATATAAGCCCTACTCCAAAAATAAGCCTCATCTAAGATTGCCAGCCAAACGGACACATTTAGTGCCATACTTCCTCAAAAATAAGACCTAACCAGAAAATAAGCCCTAATGAATCTTTTGGAGCAAAAAACCAGGGCCCATTCTTATTTTTAGAGAAACATGGGTACTTGGAAACCACTAGTGGACTGTGTGCCTGAGGTGGAAAAAAAATGCAACATTGATTTTGGGTCTTGACAATAAGATAGGTTTGCGGTTTTAGAAACGGCTAATTTATATTACTATGTAGAAGTAAAAAGTTGAGGTTTGATGCTATTATCTTATTCTACTGCACCAAAGGGAGTTGGGAATCAACACCTTTTCTTTCTTTTTTTCCCCATTTTTGCCTTCCCTTCTTCCTCCTTTACTTTCTCACTATTTTCTTTTGTAAACTTCTATTTTATATTATAAACTAATAAAAAAAAGATGAAGACGAAGTTTGCACTAGGTGCTTGCATCGTAAATAAACGGTAGATGCAAAGACACAGAAGATATAGATATAGGAGAGACCTGGAACAGTAATGCAGGAACATATAATTCCAAGGAGATCTGAGAGGATTTATAAAGGTATACCTGCTGAATGGTTCACAGCAAGTGAGGTTAGAGCATACAGTGTCAGGTATGAACTCAAACTCTTCAGGAGATGATGTCATTGCCAGAAAGGAAAAAGGCAGTCGGGCGAAAATGGTGTTACACAGATGTATTATTACATAATGATGGACTGCAGTGTAAAGCAAGGTTTGTTGCACATGGTTTGTAATATTGTTCGCTGGCACTGTAACTGGAATTAACCTGGTATGTACATTTGTTAAAGGATGTAAATGTATAAGACGTACAAGTATTTGTAAACTGATAAGTTAAAAAAGCCTGTATCTATGGAAAATATAATGACCATGTAAAAGCACTTGGATTATCATCCGTTCAGCTTTAAATGTGAGGAGTGTTAAGGTATTGGGATTTAAGAGCTGACCAGATGTAAAGCTGATGCAATGTAAGGCTGATGCAATGAAGATGAATCAGCATTGATACTGCCCTTTTAAGACTAAGAATGGATCCACAGAAGTTTTACCTCTTAAGAGGTGCCTGTATAAAGCAGCCATTAGAGGGCATTTTTTCTCTCCTTGTGTCCTGTATCCATTGCAGAGTTCTCTCTGTATAGTTAAGAAGATTGATTGCTTGACAGGTATTTACCTACCATATACATTTCTGTATGTGTCTTGTATGTAAACCACTGTTAAATCTCTAAGGTATGTTTTGCTCCTGGGTTGTCTCACAATAGTAGCCACTGTCAACTCATAAAATATTTCTATGGTCTTTTTAGAGTTGCCAACAGAAAAAGAGGGGGGAGCAGTGGAAATTGAAAGTGCATTCCATAAATAGTTTTCAAAGATAGTAACTAGGTGACTGAAGTTTCTGCCATGCAAAATTCTAGCTCATTAGAGGATATGAATTATGATACACCCAGAGGTGGGGGGGGAAACCAGGGTCAAGGGTGACAATGAATGATGTGCCTCAGAGTCGGCTACATCCAGGCAGTGCTGGACATGTTAACTCCCAATAAATCCTTTTGAAGTTTTGGAAGTTTGGCTCGAGACTCATGATTTAATTGGGGCAATTGCCGGAATCCTGACAGTCACTCTGATAGTAGAGAACATTAGAGATGGTAAGATATTGCTGTAGAATCCAACACAGAGGGAAAGCTATGGCAATTAAATTATAAAAGGGTTGGCTTTTGCTGTCTTCAATGAGGAAGTGGGATTTTCAAATATGGGTTGTCCACAACCGAAGGTTTTAAGAAGAGACTGAAAAGAAACCACTCCGGAATGATGATGTAATTGGTGTTCTAGGATATCGTGAGCACTTTGAACTCAATGGTTCTACCATCCTAAACCTGATTCTGTTGATCAAAGGTGAAGAATGGCTGCTTAGCCCTTGGAATAGGATGGTCACATCTGCAGGGGTAAATAATAAAAAGATTAAAAAAAATTAAAAAGCAGAGATTTCGCTTCCACTGAGGATGTCCAGGATGTTAATTAAATCTGCCGTCTTGCAGGTTGCTAGGCAATTTCTTGATTTACTATCTTTTATCATTTTTTTAAAGCTACCAGGCGGCTTTAAAATCAGGAGTCGCCAACCTTCAGGCCATAGACCACCAATCAATCAACTGTTGTAAGCCGAGGACTATCTAGTGGACAACCAGTTAAATATGAGCCGGTAGTGTGCGGCGGCAGCCAAAAAAGCCAATGCAATGCTAAGTTGCATTAACTGAGGGATACAATCAAGATCAAGGGAGGTACTAATACCACTCTATAAAGCCTTAGTAAGACCACACCTAGAATACTGCACTATAGTGGTCACCACACTATAAAAAGGATGTTGAAGCTCTAGAAAAAGTTTAGAGAAGAGCAACCAGGATGATTAGGGGACTGGAAACTAAAACATATGAAGAACGGTTGCAGGAACTGGGCATAGCTAGTCTAGTGAAGAGAAGGACCAGGGGAGACATGATAGCATCTTCCAATATTTGAGGAGCTGCCATAGAGAGGAAGGGGTCAAGCTATTTTCCAAAGCCCCCAAAGGCCAGACAAGGGATAATGGATGGAAACTGAACAAGGAGAGATTCAACCGGGAAATAAGGAGACATTTTCTGATAGTGAGGACAATTAACCAATGGAATAGATTGCCACCAGAGGTTCTGGATGCTTCATTCCTGGAGGCTTTCAAGAAGAGATTGGACTGCCATTTGTCAGAAATGATGTAGGGTCTCCTGCTTGGGCGGGGGATTGGACTAGATGACCTACAAGGTCCCTTCCAACTCTGTTAATCTGTACCTATCTGTACTGATTGAAAGATTGAAAACGGATGAAATGATCGCCCCCCTCTTCTCCTACTTCACGATCTGAAAGAGGGTGAATCAATGTCATTCTGCTTTTACGATCAATGGGTTGGATATTTTGGAATTTCATGCAAGCCACTTAATCAGTGATGCCCTGTTCATCTACACATTGGACGAAGCCATCTCACCTCTCTAAGGGTTCCTCCAAGTCAACGGACACAAGACCGTTCCTTGCATTTCTCACAGTGATGTCATCCAGTAGCATCCATTCTTCTTCACTGTTTCTGTAGCCCAGGACTTTCAGTGGTTCCTTCAGATTCTCCCTGTGTTTCCTTGGGGAAGCACTGAGACCTCTGGAAAAATCACAAGAGTAGAGCAAAGAATATACAATCCATCCACCCTTCTCTGTTTCTTCCCTGCTTCTTACTGTCTGGGCTTTGTGATCCAAAACCAAAATTTCTTTTGAAGTAGATCCTCCTAGCCTTACCAAATAAAGGTAAAGGCTCTAGGGAGGCAGTGCTCAACTCTGTTACAAAGCCAAAGAGCCAGCGCTGTCTGAAGATGTCTCTGTGCTCATGTGGCCGGCATGACTAAATGCCAAAGGTGCACGGAATGCTGTTACCTTCCCACCAAAGATGATCCCTATTTTTCTACTTGCATTTTTTACATGCTTTTGAACTGCTAGGATCACAGAAGCTGGGACAAGTAATGGGAGCTCACTCCATTACATGGCGCTCGGGATTCAAACCGCCAAACTGCCGACCTTTCTGATCGACAAGCTCAATGTCTAAGCCACTGAGCCACCACGTTCCTTACCAACTAGTATGTCTTTAATTGCAACAAATGTGTATTTCTTTCATGGCCCCACTTTTCAACTTTCAAAATGCCCCAGCCAGAAAGACTAAAGAGAAAGTCAGCTGGGTATTATAGGACGTGAAAGCTGTTTTGGTATATTTTTAATTAAATTTTCATTATAGATAAAAACCAGCTACACTGGTGGGTTGAAAGGTTTCTACTGTTTTTCATTAGAATTATACAAAGGCAACAAAAAAATAATAAAAGCTGTGCCTCAGAAAAATTGCTAAGAAGATCTGATTAACTTTACATGAACTTAAATTGCTATTGTTCAAGTTGGCAATCCCTGACAGTTCAGAGGTCAATATATAGATGTTTAAATCAGTTTTCTTAATCTTTTCCCTCTCCATTTGCATTAAATTATATCTCCCATGATCATTAGCCAACATAATTTATGAATCACAGCAGAGGTGGTATTCAGCAGGTTCTGACCAGTTCTGGAGAACTGGTAGTAGAAATTTTGAGTAGTTCAAAGAACCAGCAAATACCACCTCTGACTGGAGATTTTACAGTATCCTTCTGTTGTGGTTCACCAGCAGCAGGTGTGGATGGCCAAAGTCTTGGAGAATGAAGACTCAGATGAGGGGCCTGTGTGTGATGCAGGGATGGGGACAGGACCATCAAGGAGTGGAATGCTGCTTTCGGAAATTGTGGAGGCTGGCAGCAGTGATGAAGAGGTCCCCGAGGAGCCTGTGTCCAGGGCACGTGCACACAGGGCTGCTCAAAGGAAAAAGCAGTTGCAGCAGCACGGGCCACTCAGGAGTAAGGCTGCAAGGTAATGGCCCCTCCCTTCAGAGATAAAAGCCAGCTGAGAAACCGAAGTTCTTTGCAGGAAGCAAAGAAGTTTTTGCACTCAAGCCTTGTGGACATTCGGACTCTCTTAGTTGGTGTTTGGAGACTCTTTGTGTTTGAAATAGTTCTTGGCAACTTTATCTAGTGTTCTTGGCAGCCTTGCACAACCTTGGCAAGGTTCGTTCTTATCAGAGACAATTAGTTTGAAACAGCCTTTTAACCATGAAGGAACAGAATTTGTGAAGAATCATTAAAAGGTTTTGCTGTTACCTCCATCTGGTGTTTGCTTCCTTGGAACAAGCTTTGGGTCAGAATACCTTCCTCTGCCACGCCCACCAAGCCACATCCACAGAACCGGTAGTAAAAAAGATTTGAATCCCACCACTGGATCCCAGGAACAATAGCCAGCATAACCTATGGTTATCCCGCTTAGAGATACTGAGAGTTATGATCCATACAACTGGAGGATGTCAGATTACCAATAGAAGAGAATATGTGTAGCTCAGGGCTGAACTGAGGGGTCCTTGCTCTTTGAACCTGATTGTTTTCTTACAGACATTTCATTATCTAAATAAGTAACATGGTGGTGCAGTTGTTAGAGTGCAGTACTGCAGGCTACTTCTGCTGCCTGCTTGCTGGCTGCCTGCAATTTGGCTAGAAAAGAGGGGAAGGAAGAAGAAAGGAGAATGAAGAGGGAAGGGAAAAGAGGAAAAGGAAGGAAGGAAGATTATGAGAGGGAGGGTCTCAGGGAAGTCCTGCCTTAGCACTGGGCCACCACAGGTTCCCCCCACATTAGTCCCATGGCCATGCCCACCATGGCCACACCCATGCCCCTCTGGCCCTCTGAGGTAAAACACAACCCTGATGCAGCCCTCAATGAAATCAAGTTTGACAGCTCTGTTCTAGTCTCTCAACATCTTGAGATGTTAGAAAGGTTGCCTTCTCTCCATAATTAAATTTGAAGAGTGGAAGAAGACAACAACGGCAAACCATTTATGGATTCTGGGTCTACCTGAGACATTTTCAAGAATGAGTTCTTTCTTATTTCTTACCGGAAATTATGAATGCTTGTAACTCTGGGGACAGAAGCAGTCGCTGCCCTTCCGGAATCTGTCTCAATACCCTCTCTTCGTTTTTCTTGATTTGGAGGGCAAGGTAGAACTACAGTGATAGCTCTGTTGAGTGGCAGAGATGAAGAATATTCCAGGTGGACCAGAGAGCTGGTTGATATGACTGAATGATATTCGTCATGTTTTGTTTTCAATATTGAAAGTGTGGATTGATCAATCGACTGCACCTGCATAGAATTAATATTGAAGGGAATAGTAATAATAAATAAAGAAATTTAGTAGAATATATTATAGCATTAAGTAGAGAGTTACTCTATAGGCATTTGTTATCTTGCTGTTGTAAAAAAGATTTCCTTAACCTTTCACTTGTTGTAAAACACATGCCTGCAATCAGTTACATCCCCCTCCTATTAAGACACATGATTGTCCTATCTAAATCAATCTGAATCCATCTGTTTTCCTGGATTGATACATTTCATCCCAGCATCAACCCCTGGGAATGAAATGTACCTCAATTTGGAGGAATCCACACATTTGAAGTATACTGTTAATAGCCTCCTTAAGTGATCAATTGTGATCAATTAGATGGACAATAGGAGAAGAGATAATGAAAGGTAAACATTGCCGAAAGAGATTTGTCTTTTGCAGGAAATATGTAAATCTAAGTTAGAGAGATTTACAATGCAGTTACTCAACTTCTAAGAATGTTAAAGGTATAAGAAAGATAGGGCATCTTCCTGTATTTTGTAGAATTTTCCTCCCATGTCTCTTGTGATGTGCTAGGAACTTCTTCCCAGATCTTTAACTCTGATCAAAGAATAAAAGTCTGCTTTATTTAATTTGCAAGCCTCTTTGTTTTGGTTCATTTCTGGCTTAAGCGTACTTCCAGACTTTACAATATGATTACGGGCATAATTATCATTATCATCTCTCATTCAAGGTAGTTTTGAATATTCATTCATATATGCTCAGGGATCAATGGAAATAGGAAGGAGTTTTACAAGAACCAATGGAGGGAAACTCATCAACGAGGGAAGCAACCTAGAACTAAGGAGAAATTTCCTAATGGTGAGAATAATCAACCAGTGGAATAGCTTGCCTTCAGAAGTTGTGGGTGCCACATCACTGCACTGGACAGCCATTTGTCTGAAGTAGTAGAGATGGTACAGGATAATAAAAACAAGGACAAATAGGCTGAAAAACAGCTTCTCAGGGCAGTAACTCTATTGAGTTCTACTTTATAGTGCAGTATTAATGCAATATCGGGGTTTTTCAATTCAATGTACAGAATGGGAAGGATGTGTGTTTGTGTTTATTTTCATATTCATAATGTACACTGAAGATAGTATTTAATTTTATTGTATGAGGTGCAATGACAATAAAGTAAACTAAACTAAAAGCTAAACTCACCTGCTTCAGCAGGGAGTTGGACTAGAACTAGATGATCTCCAAGGACACCTTCCAACTCTGTTATTTTATGTTTGATGTTCTATCACTTGCCAGCATATCTCATACCAATGCATCAAAATAATAAAATTAAATCTTCATGCGGTGAGGCCCATATTCCTCTAAAGAACAAAGCTATTTGATCATGCTGCTAAACGCAATGGGGATGGAGCAGAATCCTGGAACTCTCCACTAACCCACCACAGACTTAGCTCCAAAAGGAAGGAAAAGGTTTTCTACTTAATTTTCATGGCAGTTCGTTTACAGAAGCATAATTCAATCCTTGCACCAAGATGAATATCAAGGATAATGAAGAAGGACATGAAACATTGATTCAATTTCTCTCATTAGGTAAGGCAGAGATGTTTCTGCAGGGATCTTCATTAAATTTCCCTTCTGGATAAATTTGAAAAAGCCTGCTATAACATCGGATAAATGTCTGCAGGCAAAATAGAAACGTTCTAGCAAAATAAGGTATAATTTTGAGCTAGACGTTAGATCTAGATAGTACAGATTTAAGGAAAAAAGACAGTCTCAAAACCGATGGAATTATGCATGAAAATTTTAAAAAATTAACAGTCTTCACCCTCTTTCTCTCACACAAACAATCTGAATTTGAGTTGTCTTCTCTGGAATGAAGCCTCTCCCACCTGAGAATCCAGACTACATTCCACCACATTTCAGGATTAGGGAAAGTTGGCCGTATACCAAGTCGTAGGTGTGAACATCAGATTCAACCAAAGCTGAAATCTAAGTGGACAACCCACTACAAATGTGCATACAACTAGACACAAATATAGTTCCTCCCCAGTGCCATCACCCTGCTAAACAGCTAATCGGTCTTCTTAGGCCTAAACCCATGTAGTAGGGCTGTATTGCTATTATCCTTCTCATCTTTCCTACTATCTTCTCCTACTGGTATCTTATTATTTATCACTTGTTGTTTGTATCTTATGATGAATAATTGTAACTATGTTTTATGATCTATGATCTATTACTTTATTGTATGTATGTACTGAGATGTTATGCACCAGAGACAAATTCCTTCTTTGTCCAATCACACTTGGCCAATAAAGAATTCCATTCCATTCTATTCTCCTCTATTCTATTCTCTGTGGCAGAATATAGTCCTTTTGAAATAACAGAATAATAGAGTTGGAAAGGACCTTAGAGGGCTTCTAGTCCAACCCTCTGCTCAAGCAAGAGAGACTATACCACTCAAAACAGGTGTCATGCCCCTGTTGGAATGTGATTCCGAGGGGGAGGTCAAACAGCTAACAGGGAGTGGGAGTGTGGCTCTCGTGGCTGTGGAGGAAACTGGGGAAGGGCACAGTGCAGCTGGGCATTCAGAGGAAGACCCAGGCCCATTCCTTCTTCATCCTAGGGCATGCAGGGAGGAACAGATAAGGGAGCAACATGGGTTATGGGGGAGAAAAAGGCCCTGATTCACTTCATTAGCCGCATCTGGGAAAACAGGTATAAAGCGCACAGCACCTTGCTGGAAGCAAAGCGTGCATTACCTTTGTTTGTCACGTCTTATCTGGGTTCTGGCGTCCTCCCAACTGTATGTGTTTTGTTATCTTTTGGAAGTCTGCAATTCCTTATCCTGCCCTATCTCATTAATTGCTGCAGCTTGTGGTTTGTGTTGGTTTTTGTTTATAATTTAGATGTACTTTGTGTTTGGACTGAATTTCTTCCCTTTAAAAACTGTTCTTGGGAGAGTTTTTTCTCCAGCCAATGATAACTGAACATTGGGGGCCAGGTTGGAGGAATTAAAGGGACTTTACCTACTTTTGTGACTTTGTTGCTTTTGTGCCATGCCCCAGGTCATCACAACAGGTGGCTGTCCAGTCTCTTCTTGAAAACCTCTGGTGGCGGGCTGCAACCAGTTTAACAACCGGTTTGGTGAGTGTGCATGAGCAGCGTTAAAAAAACACCCATTTTAAGCTTAAAAACTTACTCTCGATTCATAGAATATTTCTATGGGCTTTTTAGAGTTGCCAACAGAAAGGAAGGGGAGCACTGCAACAGCTTGTAAAACCGAAACTGCATTCTATAAATGTTTTCAAAGATAGTAACTAGGTGACCGAAGTTTCTGCCATACAAAAGTCTAACTGGAGAGCATGATTGATGACTCTTGGCTATGGATGTGTCCCATTGGAGAATAGGAATTACGATACACCCAGGGGGTGGAGGGAAAACCAGGGTCAAGGGTGACAAGGAATGATGTGTCTCAGAGTCGGCTATACCCAGGCAGTGCCGGACATGTTAATTCCCAATAAATCCTTTTGAAGTTTTGGAAGTTGGGCTCGAGACTCATGATTTAAATGGGGGTAGTTGCCGGAACCCTGACGCTTACTTTCTATCTCAGCGCTGGTGAGTAAAACAGCTGAGGTGCGAATCAGCTGAGCTAAAAAAACAGGGGAATACAGGACAGGAAAGGGCAGGCATAGGTGGGTGTGGCCAACTGCTCACCGGAACTACCGGTTCGCTAGAACTGGTCCGAATTGGCAGTAGCCCATCACCGATGTTGGAGCACCCACAACTTCCATTCCACTGATTAATTGTCCTCACTGACAGGGAATATCTTCTTATTTGTAGGTTAGTTCTCTCCTTATTATCTTGGCTTTAAGAAAAACGTATCTAGCTCAGTTGGTCTAAAGGAACATGAGTAGCATGCAGAAGTACAGAGAAGAGCAACCAGGATGATAAGAGGACTGGAGACTAAAACATATGAAGAATGGTTGCAGGAACTGGGCTTGGCTAGTCTAGGGAAGAGAAGGACCAGGGGAGACAGGATAGCTGTCTTCCAATATTTGAGGGGCTGCCACAGAGAGGAGGAGGGGGTCAAGCTGTTTTCTAAAGCACCCAAAGGCCAGACAAGGAATAATGGATGGAAACTGAACAAGGAGACATTCAACCTGGAAATAAGGAGAAACTTTCTGACAGTGAGAACAACCAGTGGAACAGAAATTGCCTTCAAAAGTTGCGGGAGCATCATCACTTGAGACCTTCAAGAAGAGATTGGACTGCCATTTGTCAGAAATGGTGTAGGGTCTCCAACTTGGGCGGGGGCAGGGTGTTGGACTAGATGACCTACATGGTCCCTTCCAACTCTGATTATCTGTTAAAGCTGTTAAATCTGTTCCTTTTCAACAGGGGAGACAATGTATTTTTTTTTAAAACATTTAACCTCATAAAGGAGAAGAAAGAGAATTCATACAGGAACTGAACTGAATAACAGACATTCTGTAATGAATATCTTCCTAGTCGTCTTTTATGAGCTATTGCTGCCACCCAGGGTTGAACTGAAGGAAAGCCTCTGGTTTTTTTTCCATGTTAAAAAAAAAGTCCTTTAGGCACCTGCAGTATTATAAACAAGGATGAATAGCAATCTATTCGCATCACTTTTCAAATCCGTTTTGAAATGTGGCCGGAATCCCTCAAAATGCAGAATTAGTTCCCCATCCTATAACTTATCATTCCATTTGGTGAGCTTTTTTTTTTTTTTTAAATGGTTAAGATTATTGATTGGGCCTTTTCTTCTTCTTCTTTTCCCTGCAAGCTTCTTAGGTGGCCTCAAAATTGGACAGATGGGAAAATGACATAGTCAAAATAGATGGGTGATAGATAATAGAAAGAAAAAAAGGAAGGAAGAAAGGAAAGAAAGAGGGAAGGAGGAAGGAAGATTGATTGATTTTGAGGAAGGGATGAAAGAAGAGAGGAAGGGAGGGGAGGGGAGGGAGGGAAGGGAAGGAGGGAGGGAAAGAGGGAAAGAAAGGAAGGACAGGGAGGGGAGGAAGGGAAGGGAGAATGAAATGAAGGAAGGAAAGGAAAGAAGGAAGGAAGGAAGATTGATTTTGAGGAAGGGAAAGAAAAGGAGGGGAAGAGGGGAGGGAGGGAAGGGAAGGAAGGAAGGAAGGAAAGAAAGAAGAAAGAAAGATTTTGAGGAAGGAAGGAAAGAAGAGAGGAAGGGAAGGAAGGAGGGAAAGAGAGGAAAGATGGGGAGGGGAGGAAGGGAAGGAAGGGAAGGAAGAGAGAATGAAATGAAGG
The DNA here is from genome assembly GCF_049901735.1 of Notechis scutatus. Classification (NCBI taxonomy): domain Eukaryota; kingdom Metazoa; phylum Chordata; class Lepidosauria; order Squamata; family Elapidae; genus Notechis; species Notechis scutatus. Next base: position 54,967,103 of record NC_142012.1, read on the forward strand.
AAGGAAAGGAAAGGAAAGACGGAAGGAAGGAAAGGGGAAGGAAGGAAAGGAAGGAAGCAAGCAAGAAGGAAGGAAGGAAGGAAGGAAGGAAGGAAGGAAGGAAGGAAGGAAGGAAGGAAGGAAGGAAGGAAGGAAGGAAGATTGATTTTGAGGAAGGAAAGAAGAGAGGGGAAGAGAGGGGAGGGAGGGAAGGAAGGAGGGAAGGAAGGAAGGAAGGAAAGAAGAAAGAAAGATTTTGTGGAAGGAAGGAAAGAGAGAGGGAGGGAAGGAAGGAGGGAAAGAGAAGAAAGACGGGGAGAGGCAGGGAGGCAGGGGAAGGAAGGGAAGGAAGGAAGGAAGAATGAAATGAAGGAAGGAAAGGAAAGGAAAGGAAAGGAAGGAAGGAAGGAAAGATTGCATGGAGAACTGCTATTAAAGGACACTATTATCAGTGACCTTAAAGTAGATCATTCAGTTTACAAAAGGCCAGATATTTTTTTCCCCTTCACTGAAGAAAGTCATCCTCGGTATGCATTATTAAGTTGTAAAAAAATTATTCTAGATCTCTTCCAATCCAAATGCGGTTACGTATTTCGGTTGGCCAAAAACGTGCTCCTATCCGAGAAGTCAAGCCATTTATTTTTCAAGCATACCTTTACGTCCACTGTGACTCGAGAACTGAATGTTGATGGGGGATAACAAAATGAAATTCTGGGATCCATGTTAAGCTTTCGCAACAGTCCTTTCCTCGGAATGGCCCATGTTTCCTTCTTCAAGCACGAAACCACGGAGAAGATACCCAGCTGGCAAGTTTTCACCACGGCGGCTGACCTCTGGCATGGAATCCAAAGGAGAAAAACCAGTATTTAAATAATAAATTTGTTTTACAATGGTTAGGAAAAGCAGGGTTTTTAAGCAAAAACTTCTAATCTTTACAACGAGGTTTAGCGTTGAGTATCATCAGCACTAGTTAACTGTTCTCTAATCTTATATACAACCAATACTAGGTTTGATATTGTCAATTCAGTTTTAAATATTTGCATGCTGATTTTCCTGTTCTGGTTAATGGCTACAACTTTTTTTTCAAATTCCAGTAACAATTTAGAATTCCCTTTTTTTAAAAAAATAATGCGTTTTATAGAAATATTTGCAGATGAATAAGTTTGGAGCAGCTTTCTTTATTAACTTATTAAGGAAGTCCTATAAAATTCCAAATGTGACTTGCAAAAAATTATTTAAAAAAAAAACTTTTCTCTCTCACGTTTTGTTAAGAAAGTGGTAGGATTCAACAAGTGAATTCTTACAGATCTGCAATATTTTTAGTAGTTTTAAATCAATTTAAAGTTAGAACAATTAATCAGTGGAACAACTTGCCTTCAGAAATTGTAAATGCTCCAACACTGGAAGTTTTTAAGAAGAGATAGGATAATCATTTGTCTGATATGGTATAAAGTTTCCTGCCTAAGCAGGGGATTGGACTAGAACAGGGGGTCGCCAACCCTTTGGACCTCAGAGACCACCAAACTCATAATTTTAAATCCCAGGGACCAGTAACAGGTTCTGTGGGTGTGGCCTAATTTGTAGGTGTGGCTTGGTGGTCATGTGACTGGCTGGGCATGGCTTGTATGTAAATATTATAAATATTTATATAAATATTGAATTTTTTTATAAAAAAGAGAAACTTTTACCCAAAAATCAGACAAAGCAGGCAGGCAGATTGAGTTGCTCACAGAATCATTCAGTGATCTATCTATCTGCCATCGGCTAGCTCAGTCTGTCACAGAAAATTTGCTTGCTGTGAGTCTGCACTGAATAATAGAACCTTCAGTCCTGAGGGAGGCTTGGCTGTGCTTAAAAGCAGAGCCAAAGTTCTAAAGATTAGCTAGAAAGCAAGAAATCCAACCATTTCCTGCTTTCTAGCTAATCTAAATATCACAGCTGATGGTCAGAAAAATAGCAATTCAGCATGCAAGTTTGCTGGGTAAGGAGTGAGTGGGCGGGGAGTGTTCCTGCGGGCCATGTGGACGGCGCAGCCTTGTGTTTCTGCGCAGCCTGGATTAATTGCTTGGGGGGGGGGGTGCGCTCTGGGGTGAGATTTGTCTGTGGCCCACCAAAATTTTCTCCTGGCCCACCGGTTGGTGACCGCTGGACTAGAAGACCTCCAAGGTCTCTTCTAACTTTGTTGTTCTATTCTATTCTATTCTATTCTATTCTATTCTATTCTGTTCTGTTCTATTCTATTCTATTCTATTCTATTCTATTCTACTCCACTCCACTCCACTCCACTCTACTCTAATTCTATTCTATTCTACTCTGCTCTAATTCTCTTCTACTCCTACTCTACTCTACTCTACTCTACTCTACTCTACTCTACTCTACTCTACTCAACCTACTCATTATACTCTACTCTACTCTATTATTCTCTACCTAATTATACTCTACTCTACTCTACTCTAATTATATACTCTACTCTACTCTACTCTACTCTACTCTACTCTACTCTACTCTACTCTACTTTATTCTATTCAATAGTATTTTCTTCTGCCTGGTAGTTTAAGCATGATTTTGGTTTAAAGAGTTCACTCACCTTCTGGCTGCCTTGATGTCCTTCCAAAGAGGTAGGAGTTAAATAAATGGACTGGAAATTTATGTCACTCACTTTCACCATTACGTCTTTGTACATTCCTCTGTAACGGGAAGTAAATGGGATTGCAATGCTGATTGGAGAAACGTTGAGTTGGTCAACCAATGAACACTCAACAGATAGGATGTTGCTGACAAGTTCTTCTGCCTCATCCACAACGAAGGGACTGAAATCATTGGCAACAGTGACTGTGAGATGTTCCAGAACTTTGCAAGGAGCTGTCACACTACACGATAGTTCAGGTTCTCCCAGTTCGTTCGCTTCCATAAAAAATCTATGGCCAAGAAATAACATTCGTGAGGGGGGGAAGAGAGAGAAATGGATAGAACACAGAATGATAACTGGAGGGGACCTTGGAGGTCTTCTAATCCAACCCCTCTGGTTGAGGTGGAGACCCGATACCATTCTGGGCAAATGGCTGTCTAATCTCTTCTTCAAAATTGCCAGCGATCGTGCATCCATGGCTTCTCAAGGCAACCCACCCCACTGTTGAATTGTTCTCACTGTCAGGAAACCTGTTGTGGCCTGTCAGCAGCCAAATCAGAGGAGGAGGAGGCGGTGTGGGAGTCAGGTTCAGCATCAAGGCAACCTGAGAGCTCTGAGGGGGAAGAGGGAATGGAGCTGGCAGAGAGAGAAAGAGACAGAGTGGAGCCTGGGCCATCTGTCAGCTCTCAGATGGAGTGTAAACAACCCCCAGGTCTGGAGGTGGCTGATGAGGAAGAGGAGAAACAGCTGGGTCCAGTGCCTGACATGCAGATGTGCAGAAGCAGAGGAGAGGAGAGCAGTGGAAATCTATGCGCCGATCCTTGGGACTGAAGAGCCACCCCAGCTAGTGAAGCCCCAGTTAGCTGTGGGGATAAAAGGCAGGGGGCAGAGATGAATAGATGTGGCAGACAATTATTCATCTCCCTGCTGGACAGACTTGTTAGCCTACGTTGAGAGAGAAACGTTATGCTGGGGCTGTTGGCACTCCTAATAAAGGAATCATTGATTTTAAATACAGAGGGTTTGTCATGTGTCGGGAGCTGGGTCAGAAGAAACTTTCTCCTAGGTTCTAGGTTGGATCTCTCTTTGATAGGCTTCCATTCCTTACTTCTTGACCTGCTCTCTGGTGCTTTGGAGAATAGCTTGATCCCTTCTTCTCTGTGACTGCCCCTGAAGTACTGGAAGGCTGCTATCATGTCACCCCTAGTCCTTCTCTTTGTTAGACCAGACATGCCCCTAGAATAATTATTTGTAACTAGTTGAGGAACGGAACTGCATTAGGTCTTTTCAATGGTGGGGTCCACACCTTGACCTCGGGAAGAGATGACTGCTTTTACTTTGATGAGGTATCTTGTGTGGCCTCGTAGCATCACTTACAATTCTTCTCTGGTAATACTGATTTGCAAACTAAGGCATTCAAAACTTTTGGTAGACCAATACTCGAATTCAACTCTGCTGTCTGGAATCCGCACTGTATATCTGACATAAATACAATTGAGCGTGTCCAGAAGTATTTTACCAGAAGAGTACTACATTCCTCTGTTCGCTACAGAATAACCCTACACCACCAGACTTGAGATTCTAGGCTTAGACGACCTTGAACTATGCCAGCTAAGATTGGACTTAAGCATAGTACATAAAATCATGTGTTACAATGTCTTGTCAGTTAATGAATATTTTAGATTTAACCACAACAACACAAAAGCACACAACAGATATAAACTAAATGTAAACCACTCCAAACTTGATTGCAGGAAGTACGATTTCAGCAACAGAGTGGTCAATGTCTGGAACTCACTACCTGATTCTGTTGTTCCATCCTCTAACTCTCACTCCTTTAACCTTAAACTATCGACTATTGATCTCACCCCATTCCTAAGAGGTCTGTAAGGGGCATGCAAAAGTGCACAATCGTGCCTACCATCCCTGTCCTATTGTCCTCAATTATTAGTTCCTATTTCTTATATTTAAACATGTTTATTCTTATTTCTATTGTATTGTAAGCGTTTGACAAAATAAATGAATGAATGAATGAATGAATAAATAAATAAAATAAATACTTCCAAGAACTGAATGAGGCTCCCCAAGAAAGAAACAAACACTTGTGTTGTTTGTAGAAGCAAGGAACACCCATTGATTGTTTTCTCTTATTCTTTGCTTTCTCAGCCTCTCTGCAGGACCATAAATAATCATACCGGCTACTTGGGAATGCAAGGCCACTAAAAAACACTATTAAAATGTTAAGTATCATGTGAATGAAATATAATCCAATTATCCAGCTTCGTTATAAATTTACAAAATAGTTAAGGGAAATTGATTTTATTCCAGGTAATGACAAGGTGTTCTTTTTTTTAATGCAACAGTAATAAGATAATGGGCTGCCTTAAACTGCAGCTGCGTAGTCTAGCTAGGGCTTCTAAATATTATGGGTTTCTTTCCCTAAGAAATTTGGGGGGGAAATGAGGCAGTTTTCTTTCACCTCTCTCTCCCCTCGAGTGGTCTGGGCTGAACCTCCACCCCACATACATACATACAAACAAACAAACAAACAAACAAACAAACACACACACACACACACAAACATACCAGAGGTGGTATTCAGCAGGTTCTGACCAGTTCTGGAAAACTGGTAGCAGAAATTCTGAGTAGTTCAGAGAACCGGCAAATGCCACCTTTGACTGGAGATTTTATAGTGTCCTTCCCCTGACACGCCCACCAAGCCACACCAACAGAACCAGTAGTAAATAAATTTGAATCCCACCACTGATACATACATACATACAGGCAGACAGACGTACATACATACATACATTACGATTTATATGGACTGTTTCCTAGTATGATTTGATTGCTTGTTGTACCCTATGAATTAAATGTTGTACCTGATGATTCTTGACTCTTGATGAATGCATCTTTTCTTTTATGTACACTGATAGCATTTGCACCAAGACAAATTCCTTGTGTGTCCAACCACACTTGGCCAATAAAGAATTCTATTCTATTCTATTCTATTCTATTCTATTCTATTCTATTCTATTCTATTCTATTCTATTCTATTCTATTCTATTCTATTCTATTCTATTCTATTCTATTCTATTCTTATTCTATACATCTATTCTATTCTTTATTCCTCTATTGTATGTATTATATATATATATATATATATATATATACATACATACATACATACATTAAGCACAATTACAATGCGTGGAAAAACACAGCTACATACACACTTAAGAATATATATATATACACACACATATATATATACACACACATATGTACATAAACACACACACACACATATATGTGAAAGGGTGTTGGGCAATTCCTATGATGGCTTAAGGGCATTGTCCTGGTTTGGATCTTGGGTGAAGGCTAATCCTATCACTGCCTTTGTTCGGACTTTGCTGCAGGGAATTCAAAATATCCTGTCTTGAATGGATTTCTGCCTGCAGTATTTGCTTTGCCTATGAATAGAGCTACCTATCTCTTAAGTGCTGATGTCTGCTCAGGGCTATTAAGAAAGATAGGGGCTGCTTTCTCCCTCTAAAAAAACCCCATGTTTCTTCATTTCTCATCCTGCCTTTTTAGTATTTCTCAGAGTATTTCATTCTTCTAGGAGAGGAGTGGGTGATAACTTTCTACGATGCTGTTTGAAACATCACTAAAAGAATGGCCCTAAGGCAAAGACTACTTGCCCCGGGGTGGGAGGAAATATGCACCAAATATTTGACTCTGTGATTTACAATGAGATGGAAAAGCAACCTAGCTACAAAAAATGTTCCCACCCTCTTCACTGATGACGTAAAACTATTTAACACCACTGAAAATGCCGTTGCCTTACAAAGGGACCTTGACTATATGTCAGAATGGTCGAACAATTGGCAACTTCAAATCTCAACCAACAAATGCTCTGTCTTACATATTGGCAACAAAAACCAGAACACTAAATACAAATTGGGTGGATACAACCTCGTAGACGACCCTCACTCTGTCAAGGACCTACGAATACTCATTGCAAAAGATCTAAGCCCCAGAGCTCACTGTAACAGCATTGCCCAAAAGCCGTTAACCTAATTTTGCGATGCTTCTTCTTCGGTAACATTGAACTGCAAACCAGGGCATACAAAACCTTTGCTAGACCAATACTCAAATACAGCTCATCTGCCTGGAATCCACACTGTATAATGGACATTAATACAATTGAGTGAGTCCAGAGGTATTTCACGAGAAGAGTACTCCATTCCACTGCTCGCAATAGAATACCTTATGCTACCAGGCTTGAAATTTTGGACCTGGACAACCTAGAACTAGGCCGCCTATGGTCTGATCTAAGCTCAGTACACAAAATTGTCTGCTACAATGTCCTACCTATCAACGACTACTTCAGCTTCAACCACAATAACACTCTGGCAAACAATAGATACAAACTCAAAGTAAACCGCTCCAAACTCTGTTCAGAGTTTTGCAGTGCTAATTCAGCACCAGAAAAATAAACACAGGTGGCTGATGCTTCATTTAACATCTTTATAAACATAATAAGTAGATTTTACAAACCAGTTGTAGATTTCTCCAACATGGAGCCAACTCAGATAGAAACATGTTGCAAGTTGGCAGTTGCGGCAACATGTTGCAGCAGGCAAGCAAGCAAGTAAGTTTCATTTTCAATAGACAGACTCAGAGCTCAACATAGCTGAAGAGCTGCAGAGCTTAATATAGAGCCATGCCTAGGCTACTTCTAGTTTCAGTTTCCAGCCTAGGCTACATCTAGTTTCAGTTTACAAACTGTCCTCATTGGCTGATTTAGTTGCTATGCCTATTCAGTGGCTAACCTTACTACCATGCTCTATTCCAGTTCATGAATATACTCTGATAAACTCAATTGCAGAAAATACGACTTCAGCAACAGAGTGGTCAATGCCTGGAACGCACTACCTGACTCTGTTGTTACATCCTCAAATCCCCAAAACTTTAACCTTAAACTGTCTACCATGGACCTCACCCCATTCCTAAGAGGTCTGTAAGGGGGCGTGTATAAGTGCACCAGCGTGCCAACCGTCCCTGTCCTACTGTTCCCATTTATTCGTACTCATTTATTATGTATATACTTATACACGTTTATACTTATAAGTTTATACATTCTGTTCATCTTATAGTTGTTTTCTCATACATACTTGACCAACTAAACAAAACAAAATAAATAAATAAATCCCCAGGCCCAGAATACAAAGAAGACTTTTCCCCCCCCCTCTTACTCTTTGTTACATTCCTCCTTCTCTTCCTCCACCTTCTCAAGCAATGGGACAACGGAGCGGCTTTCCTGCAAATCTTCTGACCTTCCAGAACTTTCCTCCAGGCATTGGCCAATTGCATCGTTTCGATCAAAATCCCCATTTATAACCTCTAATTTCCTTAGCAGGTTGCAAGTCTCACGTCCGGCCTCATCCAAGGTTCCTTTGATTCCTGCCTCGGTTTCTTGAGCGGGCATCATCAGAAAATGTTCTGTAACCATCTCTTTGGGATTTGGGGACACTGTGATCTTTTTCCCACCGTCTCCCAAAATGAGGTTTTCATGGATTTTCTCAGCGGAGGAATCCTCTGAGTAAGAATCCTTTTCACGGCCATTCTTTGGCACCGGACACAGTTCTTCTGATTTATTGGGATTTTCACTGTTTACGAGCACTGGTCCTTCCTCTTCCTTTTCCAATTCTTGTTCCTGGAAGGGAACCAACTTCTCCAGCTCTGCCGCCTGCTTTTCCTCTGACCTGCTCCCATTTTCTTCTCCACGTGGAGAGGGAGATGGAGAAGGGAGCTGACTCGTAGATACATGTAACAGCGTATCTCTTTCCTCCTTGGTGCCATCCCTAGGAGAATTCACGGACCCATCTGGGCTGTGTTGGTCACCATCAGGTTTTCCAAGCAGCTCATTTTCGGACTTTCCAAGGTCTTCAACCAGACGCAGCAGATGGGTGCTTAATCCCTGAAGCCACCTTACCAGGAGCTCCCATTCTGCAAGAGCAAACACAAGGATCTTTTAGGAGCAATTCCTTTTTTGGGGGAATATGTACCCTGTTTCTCCAACAATATGGCCTCCCCCAATAGGAAGTCCCAGCATGTTTTATAGGCATGAAATGAAATTAAGCCCCTCCCCCCAAATTAAGGCCTATATTAAAACATGCGAAATGGGGGGGAATGGCGGGGGGGGCTTGCCGTTAGGAAGTACTTTTGTTGCACACCCGGATATGGTGCTGCCTGCGTTGACCCCAATATGAAGTGCCCCACCAATGCCGAGGTCAACATCCAAGCCATCGCTGCCCGCCCGCCCGAAGATGCAAGGGGGGGGGGGGAATTAAGTCACCCCTGAAAAGACGGCCTAGCCATTTTTGGGGGGCTCAAAAAAAAAAAAAGACCCAGCCTTATTATATGAGAAGCACGGTATGTATGTATGTATGTATGTAGGTATGTATGTATGTATGTATGTTTGTTTGTTTGTATGTATGTATGTATGTATGTATGTATGTATGTAGTTAGTAACCACCTCTCTCCTAGAAAAATGAAATGTCCTGGGAAACATTAAAAAGGCAGAATATTTCCTCTAAAAAGAGTAGAAACTCAAGAGCAGAAACTCACCTCAGAAGTAGAAGCTCACCCCTACCTTTGTTAATGGGTGGGCCATTAAGGCCTGGGCCAGAATACTTTACATAACAAAGATCTCCAGGTAAAGCTATAGCAATTGCCAAAAGCCCTTTTCAGTGCATCATCATCATCCAGCAAGGCTCAATCAAGCCTGGGACTCAGGACAGCCTTAAGAGTTGCCCCTGCATGGCCTCATGGGAGTCTGACAACCAATCAGAATACAAGCTCCAGTTCAAATCCCAACAAAGGTGATAAAACTCAGGCACTCTCAGCATCTCAGCCCTTCTGGACTTTCTCTTCTTTCACCTTGAAGCATGTGACCTTCAAGCCACGTGGTCCTGCTGTCCACCATTAATCCTTCCAAACAGCCTCCATGTTTCCAGCGTCTTTTTTCCCACTTGGAACTGAACCCAGAAGGATATTCCAACATGTATTACAAACTATTCTAAAAATATGAGTTCCAGATATACTTGTAAAAGAAGAAACAGATATCCTGCAATCTCTGGAACTGAGGTTGTTGCCCGTGATATAGCTAAAGGAGGACGCCTTCTAAAAGAAGCCTGATTTTCCAACAGCAATTCTATCAATAGGCATATCAAACTACCACCGACCTACCAAGCACTGACACACCAGGAAAGACCCTGTAGGAGGAGCAGAGACCACTTCCCATTGGGGAGCAGAGACCGATGTCATCCCCGCCCCCAACACTGCTGGGCATGTCGACTCATCCTATGAAGGCACAGCCAGGCCTGTCCACATAAAGAGGAACCTGGCAGAGCTGCCTCAAGTTATAACAGACAAGAATAATGAAGAATGAGCCAGGCCAACCACAAGGTCACGAGCAAAGCAACAAATTGCAATAGCTGGCAGTTTAACATCACCTCCTAGAGATAAGCGTTCCAGGCTGGGTCGGACAAGGGAGGAAAAAAACAACAAGAGATAAGCCTCCTTTGACCAACATGACCAAAAACAACAGAGCTAATTACAGATGGAAGGTGGTGGGAAGGGCCTATCTCACGTGCAAGGGCTAAATTGATTAATGATATATAAAGGCAGATATCTCTGTAACGGTAGCTTAATACTTTGACGATGTCAGCAGAGGCTGACGAAAGCTTAGTAAGTACATTAAATGTAATTTTAAGTTCTGGAGATTGCAGGATGTATGTTTCTTCTTTTACACACACACACACACACACACACACACACACACACACACTGTAAAAAATAATCTACTGCAGGAAGAAACAAGTCCTAAAGGCTGGCTTTTCTTTTCTGTAATATTGTGTGTGTGTGTGTGTGTGTGTGTGTGTGTGTGTGTGTGTGTAAAAGAATAAACATACATCCTGTGATCTCCGGAACTTAAAATTACATTTAATGTACTTACTAAGCTTTGTCAGCTCTCTGCTGACATTGTCAAAAGCTGGGACAAGTAACTGTAAGTAATATATGTATATATGTATATATATATATACATACACACATATATATACACATATATATATTACTTACAGTTACTTGTCCCAGCTTCTGCCAACATAGCAGTTCGAAAGCATGTTAAAAAAATGCAAGTAGAAAAATAGACATATATATAGATAGATAGATAGATAGATAGATAGATAGATAGATAGATAGATATAGATATAGATATAGATATAGATATAGATATAGATATAGATATAGATATAGATATAGATATAGATATAGATAGATAGATAGATAGATAGATAGATATAGATATAGATATAGATATAGATATAGATAGATAGATAGATAGATAGATAGATAGATAGATATAGATATAGATATAGATATAGATATAGATAGATAGATAGATAGATAGATAGATAGATAGATAGAGATAGAGATATAGATAGATAGATAGATATAGATATAGATATAGATATAGATATAGATAGATACACACACACACACACACACACACACACACACACATATATATATATTCTACTTGCATTTTTTTAACATGCTTTCGAACTGCTATGTTGGCAGAAGCTGGGACAATAACTGGAGTTCATTCCGTTACGCGGCGCTAGGGGTTCGAACCGCCAAACTGCCGACCTTTCTGATCGACAAGCTCAGTGTTTTAGCCACTGAGTCACCCCGTCCCTTTGATTCATAGGCGTACTCAAAATGCAATATGGACCCATATTCCTGGTTGAAAAAGATCAAGTATTACTTGCCTGGGCAGGATACCTCTTGCTGATGTTGATCATAGGCTATATTCACCAACTGGCAGGTATTCTGAAGAACTTCAGTTGTGGACTCCAATTGTTGACTGAGAGTTCTGACCAGAACCAGAAGGAGAGAAGTTAATTTTGATGGACGTTCCATAATTTTCTCGCCGTCCTGATGGTTTCTTTTCAGGACAGATTTCTTCAATCTCAGATTGTAATGCTGGATTTCCTCCAATATACCACCATCTGGATGGTTGATGATAGTTTCCATGACAAATTATTAAACAAATAGCAAATTCTCTCTCTCTTTTTTCCCCTTCCTCCTTTTTACAATGAGACAAAATTTCACTCTTTCCGTTCTTCCCAACCAGTTTTGGAGAAGAGTCCTCTTGGCAAGGAAATGTTGAACTGCTGTTGATGGCAAAGAGTTACTAGGTGATAAACGGGTGTGGCTTTGTCAGAATGAAGCTCAGTGGAGTAAGATTTGGATTAGGTTACAGGTAAGGATGTGGTTTAAAAGGTGAACTGATGACACTGCTACCTTTGTGTGTGTGTGTGTGTGTGTGTGTGTTATACATTACACACACACATGTATGTATGTATGTGTGTATGTGTGTATGTGTGTGTATGTATATACAGTATATATATGTATATACAGTATATATATGCACACATCTACATATATGTGTATGTGTACACACACACACATACACACACAGGTGAACAGTTCTACCCCATTTGACTTCATTGTCACATCAATGCACTTCCGTATTGGTCTTAACATGCCTAGGAGATTTTACTATTATTGTAATTAAGGGGTATTCCATCCTGCTCCTATTCCTCACTCCACACCCTTCTAGTACTGATCATGTTACCTAGTTGGCTAATGAAACATCTGCAAGAAAACAACCAAGCTCAAAGACCACAAGGACCTCATAGTCTTCCTCCCTCCTCCTCCTTTTTCTCCTCCCCTCCTCCTCCTCTTTCCCCTTCTCCTCCTCCCTCCTCCTTCTTTTTCTCCTCCTCTTCCTCCTTTCTCCTCCTCCTCCCTTCTCCTTTCTCCTCCCCTCCTCCCTCTTCCTTCTCCTCCCCTCCTCCTCTTTCTCCTCCCCTCCTCTCTCTTCTCCTCCTCCTTTTTCTCCTCCTCTTCCCAACATACTACTGCAATTGATTTTAAAGCCTGCTCACGTTTTGTTTTACTGTTTTGTAGAGATGTACTGTAATCTTAGAATGCTTCTGCTGCTTTTAGTCAACCTTTGATCTTTTTCCTCTAGCCGGAGGCTTTTTTTTTTCCAAGGCACTTTGATTACGGCCCTTAACAGTTGATAATACTTATCTCAAGGCCTTAAACCTTTTACCTTGAGTCCAACTTGTTGTAAACAATGGAACAGAGCACTCAGGATTCTCCTAAGAAGCCCTACACATGTAGTTTTTCAGTACGAAGCATAAAACATGTGCCGTGCAAATGCTAATTATTATTATTTTTGGACAAGCTTCCTTTTATTCCTTTTTAAAAAAAGACATATCCAATCAATCTTGATTCTTGTTGAAGAATGAGCCACAGTGGCACAGTGGTTTGAGTGCAGTACTGCAGGTTAATTCTGCCGACTGCCAGCAGTTCAGCAGTTCGATTCTCACCAGGCTCAAAATTGACTCAGCCTTCCATCCTTCCGAGGTGGGTAAAATGAGGACCCAGATTGTTGGGGGAAAGAGGCTGACTCTGTAAACCGCTTAGAGAGGGCGGTAAAAGCACTGTGAAGCGGTATATAAGTCTAAGTGCTATTGCTAGTCCTTACTTCCTTCTTCTCTCCCTCCTTGAATGCAGGATTACAGGCTGACTCTGCCAACTGCCACCAGTTCAATCCTGATCGGCTCAAGGTCGATTCATCCTTCCATCCTTCCAAGGTCAATGAAATGAGGACCCAGATTGTTTGGGGGGGGGGGGCAAGAAGCTGACTCTGTAAACTGCTTAGAGAGGGCTGTAAAAGCAGTATAAAGTGGTATATAAGTCTAAGTGCTTGTTGCTTGCTTATTGTAATGAAGGAAGATTATTTTTATGGCACTGTAGTGGAATTCCACATGAAAACTTGTGGGGAGTCCTTGGAAGCAAATCCGATTCAATTCAGTGGAATGAACACTTTGATTAAAAATCTGACCACAAATACTATTTTTTTGTTTGTTTAATCAAGTCACTCAAATGTGCTTAACCCAAGCAGTTAGCCAGAAAATGCCTGTGTTGGCATAGCATGGTAAGAAGGTTTATTTTATCTTCTGGATGTATCTTCTGTTGCATGAATGGGAGCTCTTAATCCTGATTGTGTTGTGTAAACCCTGAAATGGGGCTTAATTTAGTAGCCTGGTTACACATGTAAAGAGAAGATGGTCAAACCACCAACCCCTCTCTAAAACCCTTGAAGGAGGAGGAAGGTGTGATGGTTATGTTCCCTGCCTTGAGTTATTTACAAGGGGGAAAAAGTGGGAAAAGAAAAAGAAAGAAAGAAAGAAAGAAGGAAAGAAGGAAGGAAAAGGAGGGAGGAAGGAAGGTAGAGAAGAAGGGAGGAAGAAAGGGAAAAAAGAAAGGAAGAAAGGAAGAAAAGGGAAGAAGGGAGGATGGGAAAAGAAAGAAGGAACGAGAAGAAAGGTAAAGGGAAAAGGAAGGGAAAGAGGCAGGAAGGTAGAGACGGAGGGAGGGAGGCAGAAAAGGGAAAGGAAGGGAGGGAGGGAGGGAGAGAGGAATGGGAAGAAAGGAAAAAGAAAAAAGGGAGGGAGGGAGGAAGAAAAGGATGAAGGAAAGGAAAGCAAAGGGAAGGAAGGAAGGAAGGGAAAAGAAGGGGAAGAAAGGAAAAAGAAAAGGAAGGAAGGAAGGAAGAGAGGGTGGAGAGAAAGAAAGAGACAGAGAAAGAAAGAAAGAAAGAAAGAAAGAAAGAAAGAAAGAAAGAAAGAAAGAAAGAAAGAAAGAAAGAGTCTTTCCAGCGCTAAAGAGCCTGCTTCGGATGGATGGCCTGCCTTGCCCGGGCTCTTCCTTCCCCACAGGCCAGGGAGCGCTCTACCCGTTGAACTTCCGACTGGCACAACCCTCGAAAGCGCCAGGAACAGAAGCGGCGGCGATCGCCTCCGATCAACCTTCTCTGCCCACAGCCCACGCGGGGTTCCTGCGCGCCGCGAAGCTCGGCGGCGGCCAGGTGGCCCTTCCGCCTCCGGCTGGCTTTAGGTGGCGTCTGCCTGGTCGCCCAGCCCTTCCTGGGGCGCTTTCCCGAAGCCGGCGGAGGATGGGCCCGGCCAGGAACGAATCAGGAAGGAGCAACCGAAGAGGAGAAAGAGAAAGTAAAGACTTCCTCGGAGTCACTTCCTTTCCCCCAGCGAGGTCGGCACGCTGCAAAAACCTCCAGGTAAGCAGGAAGGCGCGATCGGCTGCGTTCACATGACCCCGCGGGGAGGAACTCGTGTCCAGCTTCTCTCTCCTAGAAGCCTTCAAGGATGCGGGGGGGAGAGAAAGAGACGGAGAGAGAAAGAGAGAGAGAGAGAAGACAGGAGGGAGGGAGACAGACGGACGAGAAAGAAAGAGAGATGGAGGAGAGAGAAAGAGGGACGGAGGTAGACAGAGACAGACGAGAAAGAGAGGGAGAGAGGGGGGAGAGAGAAAGAGAGAGCGAAAGAGACAGAGACGAGAGAGAGAAAGAGAGAGGGGGAGAGAGAGAAAGAGAGAGACGGAGAAAGAGAGAGGGAGAGAAAGAGAGACAAAGACAAACAGAGCGAGAGAGCTGTGGAAACGGGCCGAGCGCCTCAGCTCCAAAAGTTGGAGCCACTTTTACGCGCACCAAGTTGATCCAAAGCGGTCGCTCTCTTGGGGGCTGAACGGGATCTTTGCTTTCTCTCTCGTGGGTTAGGGTACCCTGGTCGCCTGGGCTCCCGTCGGGAGAGGGAGACGGCGGGTCTCCCTCTTTACCGCTGTAATGAGTTCGCCTCCGCTCAGGTCCCGGTCCGCGGCCGCTCGGCGCAAAGTTGGAGATACTATTACGCGCACCGAGTTGGTCCCAAGCGATCGTTTCCGATGCTTGAAATGGTGATCTTTTCTTCCTCTCTCGCGGGTTAGGGTGCCCTTGGTCGCCTGGGGAGCCCGTCGGGAAAGGGAGACGACGGGTCTCTCTCTCTCTCTCTCTCCCTCCCTCCCCCCACCCAACAGGCAAGATTTGTTTTCTCTCCCCATGTACATGTTTACATCCAAACTAAACTGTGTTCTTTCTCCGTGTCATATAATATATGTGGGTACATGCATAATTTTGTATTTACTTACTTACTTACTTACTTACTTACTTACTTACTTACTTACTTACTTACTTACTTATTTATCCGTTTATCTGTTTATCAATTTATCCATCCATCCATCCTCCCTCCCTCCCTCCCTCCCCTCCTTCCTTCCATCCATGCACCCACCTACCTATCCACCCACCCACCCACCTACCCACCCACCCACCCACCCACCAACCTACCTACCTGCCTACCTACAGGTATTTATTTATGTCTGTCTGTATGCATGTATTTATAAGGGATGCGGTGGTTCAGTGGCTAAGACGCTGAGCTTGTCGATCAGAAAGGTCGGCAGTTCGAATCCTTAGTGCCACGTAACGGAGTGAGCTCCCGTTACTTGTCCCGGCTTCTGCCAACCTAGCAGTTCGAAAGCACGTAAAAAAAATGCAAGTAGAAAAATAGGGACCATTTTGGTGGGAAGGTTACAGCGTTCTGTGCGCCTTTGGTGTTTAATCGTGCCGGCCACATGACCATGGAGACGTCTTTGGACAGTGCTGTATCTTCTTCGGCTTTGTAACAGATGAGCACCGCCCCCTAGAGTCGGAAACGACTAGCACAGATGTGCGAGGGGAACCTTTACCTTTGCTTTTATGCATGTGTTTATTTATTTTCTCATGTTCATGTAGTATATGTTAGAGGTGGAGACCCTTGGAGAGCTGTATGCCATGAAATTTCATTTTAATGTATGCCAACTAGTGTGCATTCAAAATGACAATAGAGCTATTCGAAGTCTAAAGTCGTCAAACTCAAAGGGCACCAAACTCTCTGCCGTTCAAGCCTGAACTACAAAATACAGCTAGCCCCCCACTTACAATGGTTCGTTTAGTGACCATTGGAAGTTGCGCTGCCACTGAAAAAGTGACTTATGACAACTTATCACAACACATAGTCAACTTCTATGCTAGATCTGTGCTTCACATATATAGATTAGATAGAGATATAGAGATAGAGATGATGGAGATAGAGATGATGGTGTTAGAGATAGAGATGTACATATAGATGTACATGTACATAAAACAACACATTGTCAACCTATGCTAGATCTGTGCTTCACATATAGATATAGATCAGATAGGGATCTAGAGATATAGACAGAGATGATGGAGATAGAGAGAGATGTAGATATACATATAGATGTACATGTACATAAAACAACACATTGTCAACTTTTATGCTAGATCTGTGCTTCACATATAAATAGGAATGTGGATATGGATATAGATATACATATGCAATCCTAAGTTGCATTAACAGAGGGATACAATCAAGATCAAGTGACCTCACTAATATTACTCTATAAAGCCTTAGTAAGACCACACCTAGAATACTACATCCAGTTTTGGTCACCACACTATAAAAAAGACATTGGGACTCTAGAAAGAGTGCAGAGAAGAGCAACCAAGATGATGAGGGGACTGGAGGCTAAAACTTATGAAGAATGGTTGCAGGAACTGGGTTTCACTAGTCTAGTGAAGAACCAGGGGAGACAGGATAGCAGTCTTCCAATATTTGAGGGGCTGCCATAGAGTGGAAGGGGTCAAGCTATTTTCCAAGGTACCTGAAAGCCAGACAAGGAATAATGGATGGAAACTGATCAAGGAGAGATTCAACCTAGAAATAAGGAGAAACGTTCTGACAGTAAGAACAATCAACCAATGGAACAGAAGTTGCCCTCGGAAGTTGTAGGAGCTTCATCACTGGAGGCTTTCAAGAAGAGACTGGACTGCCATGTGTCAGAAATGGTGTAGGGTCTCCTGCTATGGCGGGGGGGCTGGACTAGATGACTTACAAGGTTGCTTCCCTTGCAGCATCCCCGTAGTCACATTATCAAAATTCAGATGCTTGGCAACTAACTCGTATTTACGACGGTTGCAGTGTCCCAGGATCAGATAAGCAAAGTCAACAGGGAAGCCAGATACACTTAAGAACCGTGTCACTAACCAAAACAACTGTAGTGATTCACTTAACAAGGGTGGGAAGGAAAACTGTGAAACATAGGAAGGCTCGCTTAGCAGCGGGAATGGGCTCAATGGTGTTCGCAAGTTGAGGATAACCGGTATTCCCTATCAGTTCTTGTCTTTATTTGATGCAGCAACTTACTTGGTATTAACTATGGTCTGATTAGGAAGGTAGCGGGAGAACTGAGCCAAATTTGCACTGTGGTATAGTAAAAGTAGCGGAGCAAAATGAGTTGAAGTTTTAGACATATTACATGCATCGTTGGCATCCTGACAAGCTTTTTAAAATTGAAAATTCATACAACCGTGTACTAATGTTTTCCAAGTTTTCCAAAAAGTGTGCATAATTTTTTTGTAAGGTGTAACAAATCAGCATCTTTGGCTGCATCGTAAAAAATATGCTCTGTTTACTGTTCCCTTCTCCTGGCAGCTCTGTGTATGCGCACACTGAGAACAGGCTCCAGCTGTTCTTCTGCCCCAATTTCCTGTAATGGTTAATGGTGTTGACCTAGAAACTAGGAGAGTGTGAGTTGTAATTCCACCTTAGACATAAAAACCAGCTGGGTGACTTTGGGCCAATTACCAGGAGACAGTGAGTTCTAGTCCTGCCTTGGGAATAAAAACCAGCTGAGTGACTATGGGCCAATCTCTAGGAGACAGTGAGTTCTAATCCCATGTCAGACATGAAAGTCAGCTGGGTGACTTTGAGCCAATTACCAGGAGACTGTGAATTCTACTCTCTTTTTTCAGGGCCATTGTAACTGTTCTTCCCAAGATCATAAAGCAGATTTCTCGTCCCGATAAAACCCCTTTTATTTAGGTTAAGTGGAATCCCTCTCCAGCAAAGTCCCAGCAAACAGCCTTTCACGAGAGTTTACAACTACAGACCTTTATCAGGCTTGGAGAGTTGCCAGGCCGACATCTTCCAAATGCCACACTGGAGCAGCAATTACTTGGCAAGAAGTCAGGAACAGATCTTCACCCTAATGAATTGAACTAATTGTCTCCTACAGACACCACTCCTCTTTTGCTCCTCTTCATTCCCTAAGGGAGGGGCCACTCATTGTCCATCTGAGCTTTAACTCCCGAGTCAACGCTTGTTTCTTAACTGTTCCCTTCTCCTGGCAGCTCTGTGCATGTGCACACTGGGAACAGGCTCCAGTTGTTCTTCTTCTCCACTGATCTCTGATTCAGAAGGCAGCTGATAACTGTCAGATGGCCCTGGCCCCATCTCTACCTCTGATGCAGAGCACTTGTCAGAGCCTTCCCCAGACTCCAGGACTGGCCCATGTTTCTCCCCAACCTCCTCACTGTCCAAGACTGCCACCAGCTCTGCTGGCAGGCCACAACAGTAACTTTGAATGGTCACTACATGGACGGTTGTAAGTCGAGAACTCCCTTTAATTCCAGCCATTGGCTATAGTGGTTTCAGCAGCTATCCAGTAAATTTTAACAACCTTTGCTCTAAAACAGTGGTTCCAGCCTCTAGTCCAAAATAACCCTTTGAATTTCCAAAGTGGTGCAAAACCAGACACTTCTTAAAACAAACAAGCAAAGTCTCAACAAGATTTCCTGGTCAATGTGGGAAGTAGAGGTGTTTTGACCTAGATAGAAAGTATTTCCTGCGAAATCTTTAGACTTTCCTGTCTGGCTGTGTTTGATGGTTTGTTTTTGTTTCAATGGCCATTTTTAGTACAGCTTTTATCCAGCCTTCTGATTTCTGGACGAGGTAGCAAGGGAAACACAATAGTCGTAATCTTTATTTTTATTATATATGTATATTTTCTTTCTTTCTTTTTCTTTCTGTCTTTTCTTTTTTCTTTCTCTTTTCCTTTCCTTTTTTCCTTTTTTTCCCTTCCTTTGTTCTCTTTCTCCCTCCCCTTCCTCTCCTCCCCCTTCCCCTTCTTTCTTTCTTTCTTTCTTTCTTTCTTTCTTTCTTTCTTTCTTTCTTTCTTTCTTTCTTTCTTTCTTTCTTTCTTCTTCCTTCCTTCCTTCCTTCCTTCTTCTTCTTCCTTCCTTCCTTCCCCTTCTTTCTTTTCTTCCTTCCTTCCTTCCTCCCTTCCTTTTTCCTTCCTTCCTTCCCTCTCCTCCCTTCTTTCTTTCCTTTCTTTCTTTCTTTCTTTCTTTCTTTCTTTCTTTCTTTCTTTCTTTCTTTCTTTCTTTCTTTTCTCTTTTCCTTTCCTTTTCTTTCTTTTTCCTTTTTCCTTCCTTCTTTCTCTTTCTCCCTCCCTCCTTCCTTCCCCATCTTTCTTTCTTTTTCTTTCCTTCCTTCCTTTCCTCCCTTTCCTTTCCTTCTTTCTTTCTTCCCTCCCTTTCCTTTCTTTCTTTCTTTCTTTCTTTCTTTCTTTCTTTCTTTCTTTCTTTCTTTTCTTTTCTTTCTTTTTTCTTCTTTCTTTCTTTCTTTCCTTTCTTTCTTTTAGTTCCCTCCCTCCCTGACAGCCATCATGTTGAGCTAGTTAGTCAATCCTCCAGATCCTCTGTGCTCTCTGAGTTGTTTTGTTTGTTTTGTTTTTAGGACAGACTGGGAGGAGTGGAGGAGGGAGGAGGAAGGAGGAGGAGGAGGAGGAGGAGAGGAAGAAGAGGAGGGGTGGAGGGGAGGAGCAGAAGGGGAGGAGGAGGAGGGGAGGAAGGAGGGGAAGAGAGGAGGAAGAGGGAAGAGGAGGGGAGGAGGAGAAGCGGGGAGGAGGAGCAGCAGGAAGAGGGGATTCTTAGTGGTCTCTTGAAATTCGATGGGGGCCGGGTTGCGACATTTTATTACCCAAGTAGGGAACTTCATCAGTGCTAGGAGGGAGAAAGGTTTATTTATATAATAGTGGTTTTTCCTCTGAGTACTCTGTCAATACTCAGATCTACACTGACAAGAGGAAGTCATTAATATATAAAATGAGGACAAACTCCTATTTACTTTGGTATTTTATCTTATCACCTAATAAAAATGTTAAACTAAAAAAAGAAGAAGTGATGACGCCACTGCCCAAAGTGTGACTTATAACCATTTCTCCCACTTATGACCCTGGCGGCATTCCAGCTCATGGTCACGTGATCCAAATTCAGAGGCTTTAGTGACTGACTTGTATTTATGATGGCGGGAGTGTCCTCCTTTTGCGACCTTCCGACAAGTAAAGTCAAAGGGGGAAAGGGGGATGAACAACCTTGCTCTTCACTTCACAAATGCAGCGATTTGGCATGGTGATGAGTAAAGTCGTAAAATGGGGTGAAACTCACTTAACAACTATCGTGCTTAGCAAGAGGAATTTGGGACTTATTTGGGACTGTGGTCGGATTTGGGACTGTGGTCGGATATGGATATTTTCCTTCCTTCCTTCCTTCCTTCCTTCCTTCCTTCCTTCCTTCCTTCCTTCCTTCCTTCCTTCCTTCCTTCCTTCTCTTTCTCCTTCTCCTCCTCCTCCTCCTCCTCCTCCCCCCTCCCCCCTCCCCCCCCCCTCCTTCTTTTTAAGGCCAAACAACATTGACCATGAATTTTCTCCCACATGCATGCAATTTCCCTTAATGTATTTGGCTACAGCCTGGTCTTCTTATCTCAGCTCCTTCTATAGCTGATGACAATCATTTTGTGCTCAAAGAAAACTGGGTATTGCCCTGTGTTTGTATGTGAGCGTACACACCTTTAAATCAGTCTGAACTCTTGGCCACTGCCTGGACACGCCCATGCACTTTTCTTTAAGCAGTGTTTTTCTGAAGTGGTTTCCTGCTGTTGTTAATCTGGGGGCGGGGTGAGAGAGAGAATGAGAGAGAGAATGAGAGAGGAAGGGAGGGAGGGAGGGAGGGAGGGAGAGAGAGAGAGAGAGAGAGAGAGAGAGAGAGAGAGGAGAGAGACTGTGTGTGTGTGAAGGGAATGAAAGAGAAAGAATGAAAGAAAGTCAGGGAGAAAGAGAGAGAAAGAGAGGGAGAAAGGGAGAGGGAAACTGTTTGTGTGGAAAGAGAGAGACTGTGTAGAGAGAGAGGGAGAACGATATGGAGAAAGAGAGAGATTGTGTGTGTGTGTGTGTGTAGAGAGTGAAAGAGAAAGAGGGAGAGAAAGAGAGAGGGAGAAAGAGAAAGGGAGAAAGAGATTGCATGTGTGTAGAGAGAGAGGGAAAGAGAAAGACTGTCTAGAAAGAGAGACTGCGTGCGTAGAGGAAAAGAGAACAAGAATGAGAGAAAGAGAGAGAAGGACTGTGTTTGTGCTAGAGAGCGAGAGGAAGAGAGAGGGAGAAAGAGAGAGAAAGAGAGACAGAGAAAGAGGGAGACAGGAAGAGAGAAACTCTCTTTCTCTCTCTAATACAAGCACATTCCTCTCTCTCTTCCTCTTTTCTTCTTCTTCTAGAAAATCCATCCCTACTTCCACACCATCCCAAATTGTATAGCTAAAGGTGTGTAGAGATTTTCAGTCCTCCAGGTCGTGATTGTCCCAAAGGTTCTTTTTTTTAGGAGGCAACTGGACTTCCTTGGTTTTTTTCCTTTGGAAGACTTGAAATCTTCTGAAGATTTCCAGAGGAAAAATTGCAGACTACAGGAACCAGGAGCCTTACTCAGGTGATCCTGAGGACACAGATAAACCTCCAAGTGGCCTCAACACCCCTCTAAAAAGATGCAAATGACCATCTGTATATAATATAATATAATATAATAATATAATATAATATAATATAATATAATAATATAATAATATAATATAATATAATATAATATAATATAATATAATAATATAATATAATATATAATATAATATAATATAATATAATATAATATAATATAATATAATATAATATAATATAATATAATATAATATAATATAATATAATATAATAATATAATATAATAATATAATAATATAATAATATAATATAATATAATAATATAATTATAATATAATAATATAATATAATATAATATAATATAATATAATATAATATAATATAATATAATATAATATAATAATATAATATAATATAATATAATATAATATAATATAATATAATATAATATAATAATAATAATGCAATGCAATGCAATGCAATGCAATACAATACAATACAATACAATATAATATAATTCCTTCCACTCCCTGTGAGAGTTGAAGAAGCTTCTTGGATGAGAAGCAAAATGTTTTCAAAAGAGAAAAATAAGGAAGTCCAATTGCCTCCTGAAAAAGCATAGCCATGACCGGAATGACTGAGAATCTCTACAGACCCTTAACACCAAGCCACAACTTTCTGTTTTCCCAGATTAATATCAACTAGCTGTTTCTATAAAAACAACAACAACAACAACATATCAATCTAATTGGTAAAACCCAAAATCGAAACCTCATTTTTCAAGGGGCGTTGTTGTAACTTGGAACGGTCACTGAAGGGACCTGTTGTAAGCCGAGGACTACCCCTGTTTCATTTCCTACGAAGCCAGTAGGAACTGTGAGAAGGATTTTGGAGTCCTAATGGACAATCATTTAAACATGAGCCAGCCGTGTGTGGCAGCAGCCAAAAAAGCTAACACAATCCTTGGTTGTAGAAACAGGCACAGAAACAAAATCACATGACGTGTTAGAACCAATTTATAAAACCTTAGTAAGGCCAGGCCTGAGATACCACATCTAGTTTTGGTCACCACATTACCAAAAAATGATGTTGAAACTTTGGAAAAAGTGCAAAGAAGAACAACCCAGATGATGAAAGGCTGGGAGAGTAAACCACGTGAAGAACTCTTGCAGGATTTGAGTATGGCTAGTCTAGAGAAAAGAAAGGATAGCAGTCTTCCAGTATTTGAGGGGCTGCCACAAAGAGGAGGGGATCAATTTATTTTCCAAAGCACCAGGGGGCAGGACAAGAAACAATGGATGGAAACTAATCCAGGAGAGAAGCAACCTGGAATTAAGGAGAAACTTCTTAACAGTGAGGATAAACAACCAGTGGAACAGAAATTGCCTTCAGAAGTTGTACATGCTTCATCACTTGAGGTTTTTAAGAAGAGACTGGACAGCCCCTTGTCTGAAATGATATAGGGTCTCCTGCTTGAACAGGGGGTTGGACTAGAAGACCTCCAAGATCCCTTCCCGCTCTATTCTGAATTGAAAGCAGACCCTGGATTCCCAGTCCATTAGGCATTTATAAACCATTTTATAAAATGATTGTTTTTCCTCCTCAAGGATGGAAATCCAATTGAGGCGACTCGCTATAAATCCTCCAACATGTATTTCCTGGGATATTGCCGTACAAGTCAAAACGCTTTTGTTTCTGATGGCCTTTAGGGAACTGAGAAAGAAGCCAGCTTTTGGAATAAGCAGCAACTTGAACGTGTGAATGAAACTTTTTGACAGAGCCTCTCTTTTGAAAGTTTGCCTTGACGGTTTGTGAGCGAATGCTTCAGGCAAGGAAATAATGCAAGGTGCTTTTGAAGTTTGGCAAGACACCCAGCCAAAGGGGTTGCAAAGTCCGCTTTGCCTGCTACTTACGGAGAAGGTGGAAGTAAAATAATACTAATAATTCTGGTTCACTTCCATTGTTAAAAGCAGAGAAGCTGGTTTTTCCTTTCTACAATCAGAGCCTTCGAACTGTGCTTTGGTTGCTAAATGAAAAACTCAAGCCAAAACTGGTGTGTGCTTTACCTGACAAAGAAAACAGTTGCATAAAACATGAAGGGAGGTGGTTGTTGTGGTTAAAGGTACCTGCCCAGGTTGACCTGGCACAATGTGGAATCCTATTTCTTATTACCTTATGGGCTTCTCTGATGTCACCTCCTCTTCTGCTGCTTCCTGACTCTCAAGATTAGAAAGAACCTCCATGCAACGAATATTTGAGGCACTCAGATGTCCACAGAAAGTATTGATTGCTTTCAAGATTAAGAAGGACCCTTTCCACAACAATTCAATGGTTGATTTTTTTTTCTTATTTTAAATACAAGTAATACAAACATAGTACATATACATCTAAATACAAAAAAAGGAGAAAAAAATACAAATAGAAAGACATTACAGAGGGCGGTGAGCACAGCACAAAACATTGTGGGCTGTTCCCAGACACCACTAGATGACCTCGTTAGGGCTCGCTGCCTTAGAAGAGTGAGGAAAATCCTCAGGTACAACTCACATCCCAGTCAGCACTTCTTCACTCTCCTACCATCAAGTAGGAGACTGAGAAGCATAGCCAGACGCACCAACAGGCTGAAGAACAGTTTTTACTTATGGGCTGCCAGACTTCTGAATGGAAAATAACTTCATGTCAACATAGTTTGATAGACTTGTGGGGATGGTGCGTTGTGCAATAAGGTCACATGGTGTAATAAGATTGAGACTGGGTTAGGGACTTCTGTCCTCACTGTGAGTTGTGTGTGTGTGGGGGGGGGGGTGCACAAAGGGAGGCTCAGCCAATCTCATTGTACACATGTTGTACTCTGACAATAAAGGTAATAATAATATTACAGTGCAACCCCACCCCTGGAGAACATTTTCCTCTCCTTATATTGTTCTTCTGTAACAATTTAAAGATATACAGTATATTCCAATTGTGCCCTAATCCAGTGGTGGTATTCATTTTTTTTTTTACTACTAGTTCTGTGGGCGTGACTTGGTGGGTATGGTGTGGCTTAGTGGCCATGGCTTGGTGAGTATGGCAGGGGAAGGATACTGCACAATCCCCATTCCCTCCCCACCCCACTAACCTGCTTTCCAGTTCTGTTCTCCTGTGCAGGGCAACAAAAGAAGACCCAGCCAATCAGCTGGGACTCGGGAGGCAGAGAAGAGATGGAGATGGGGTCAGTCAGAGGTGGGATTTGCCAGTTCTCCAAACTACTCAACATTCCTGCTACCAGTTCTCCAGAACTGGTCAGAACCTGCTGAATACCACCTCTTCCTGTGTTGCCATTTCAACGTGTTCCTTAAATTTAAAACACGTCTTGAGCTAAGGTTCTCTGGATGTGAATAAGCTGATGAATAACACCACACAGAGCCATATGGTTGCCTCTTCTTATTTAGAGATAAATATCTAAACCTCAAAGTTTTGAGCGGTCACCTTTTGGTCTTAAGGTGAAAATATTAAGGTGAATATTATAAAAATTCAACTCAGGGAAAAACCACAAGGAAGGAATTAATGCCATGATAAACAACAATGGCTTATGAACTTGATTCAGGGGAGTGAGTTTAGGGATCTCTTCCATAAACCTTTAGACACTTCTATCTGTCTCTTTTTCCCTCCCAGTCATTATTAGTCATGTATGGGACAGGCTAAGAAAAGGAACAAAAGCTGGTGACTCCCAACCTATAAAAGATTATCCAGTTGCTTGGAAACTGGGTGAATGCTTAATTGCAAATGCATGTTTGTCATTACATTATTTTAATGTCTTCAGATCTCCTCCTTTATATGTTCTTTGGATGGAAGAACCAGAAAGTTCAGAAAACTAGAGTAAAGTAGAGAATAAGAGGAGACGAGATGAGACGAGAGGAGAAAAGACAGGAGAAGAGACTAATGGAATGAAGAATAGAATTAGAATTAGAACAGAACAGAATAAAATAGAAGAAATGAAGAATAGAATAGAACAGAACAGAACAGAACAACAGAATCGAATAGAAGAGAAGGAAAGGACCATAGAGGTCTTCTAGTCCAGCCCCATGCTCAAGCAGGAGACCCTACACCATTTCAAATAAATGGTTGTCACGTCTCTTTTTGAAAGCCTCCAGTGATGGAGCATCCACAACTTCTGAAGGCAAACTGTTCCATTGGTTAATTGCTCCCACCATTAGGAAATTGCTCCTTAGTTCTAGGTTGCTTCTCTCCTTGGTTAGTTTCCATCCATTGGTTCTTGTCTTGGCCTTCTGGTGCTTTGAAAAATAGTTTGACCTCCTGGTCTTTGTAGGAACTTCTTCCAGCAAGAGGCGAAAGACCAGATATTTGTTTACTCAACAGTATTTTCCTTGACAATAAACCTCACCAAAGGACTTGGCTTCTTTATGAGTATGAGTGCAAATTTTGATTCTGGAATAGCGCAACCAATGTTAATATATTGTCTTCTTTCCCTTCTTATTGTAGGATTGGAAACTGTGTGGGATTTATTTGCACCCCTGCTGTTGGTGGATGACATCTTACTCTGTGTAGGAGAAGGATTTTGTCTGGCTTCTTAATATGACCCCATGGAATCATGCCTCTTTGGGATTCTGATGGCAAAATAACCCACCCATGAAATTGCCATTATGTCATTCAGGGAGGCTGATCCAGATATCGGAGCCTTTTTAATTGGCATCAACCTGGGACAGTACCTTTTAAACTTCAGGGACTTTGGCTACCACACTTTGCAAGAGTGCGTGGGAATAAATGAAAGCGTTCTTCAACACATTGGAATATCACCTACGGGCCACCGTAGACGAATCCTCAAACACTTGGAGGCCATGTTTACCAAAATGCCAGAAACTTCTACATCCAGTCAAAGCTGCTCTCCCAAGCATCTCCTCGATCCCAAACAGAAGGAAGCAGGTGGCGGGCCATCTGATGGACACACCAATGAAGCTTGCGTCAGCAACCTTGAAAGAAATCCCCACAATACAACTCACATCTTGTTGGGAAACAGAGCTAGTCCAATTTTGGATGTGGACTCTTTGGACATGTTTGGTCCAAATCTCTTGTCAGATCCCACCACGGTGCCACCAAACTCACTGAAAAACAGGATGTCAGAGAAGAAACCTTTCATGGATGATGATTACCTGAAGAAAGGAGACCCAGAAAGCTTGGAGGTTCAACTTAATGCCGCTCCCAAAGATGGATTTCTGTCTTCTGCTTTCTCTCCTGCTGAAAAGAAAACCAGTGAGATGGAACATCCGCTGTTATCAGGATTGGGAAGTTTGCTCGATGATCCGCAGGAGACGCCGTTCTTTGAGTTCAAAGGTGAAATGGTGGAAAATGATCTGTATTGCACCCAAAGTCCATCAAGAGTAGGTGCCAGGCCAACACGATCTTTCATGCTGCGGCACCGACCTGTTCCAGAAATTCCAGGTGTTTCCTCGGAGGCAACTTCAAACAGGTAAACTTTCCACGTTGCTTAAATGTTAAGTTGTGTGTGGCATTTTGTAAATGTTGCCTACATTTCACCTGTAGTGTCTCCGAAAGACACACAAGCTGATCAGGCAAGGTGGGCTTTGTTTTGCCAGGTTGCTTCCCATCTCTTCTAGCAGGGTCACCTTGTAGAAAAGTCATCTTGTAGAAGAGATGGGCAGGACGAGCATTTAAAAAATATTTTTTGGGACTTAGTGAGGGCTGAAGTCAAACATAAGGTAAAGGTTCCCCTCGCACATACGTGCTAGTCATTTCCACCATCTAGGGGGCAGTGCTCATCTTCGCTACAAAGCCGAAGAGCCAGCGCTGTCCAAAGACGTCTCCGTGGTCATGTGGCCAGCATGATTAAACACCGAAGGCACACAGAACGCTATTACCTTCCCACCAAAGTGGTCCCTATTTTTCTGCTTGCATTTTTTGCATGTTTTTGAACTGCTAGGTTGGCAGAAGCTGGGAGAAGCAACGGGAGCTCACTCTGTGACACGGCGCTAGGGATTCAAACCACCAAACTGCTGACCTTTCTGATCGACAAGCTCAGCGTCTTAGCCACTGAGCCACCGCGTCCCTTAAACATGGGGTTGGGCTAAAAGAAAAGGTGGGTGGCCTATAAACAGAAAAGTGGAAAGATTTTTTAATGAATAAATAACACTCAAGGTTCAGCTAGATTAGTGTTGGCGCACCTTTTTGGCACCGAGTGCTGAATCAAGAGTGTGTGCGCGCACGTGGGGGAGTGCCGGAAACCAGAAGAGCAGCTCCCCGGCATGCACATGCACTCTGGCCACCTGGTCTTTTGGTTTCTGGCGCACATGTGCATGTGCAAAGACCAGCTGGCCACGCGTATATGCACGCTGGAAACTGGAAGAGCAACGGGCGATGGCTGGCATGCCTGGAGAGATGGCTCTGGGTGCCACTTCCGGCACACATGCCATAGGTTTGCCATCACGGAGATAGATGTTTCTAAAGTGGTCATCTTCAGACCAGGATTTCATAGTCGGCCTGAAGATGTTGAAATCTTCTCAGGGATTGTGATGACCCAGTGTGGGATACAAAAGCAACAAAGTCACAAAAACAGGTGAAGTCTCTTTAATTCCTTCAACTTGGCTTTAAAGGTTCCAATTATCATTGACAGGGGAAAAAACTCCCCCACAAACAGTTGCGAAAAGGAAGAAATGCCATTCAAACTCAAAATACATATAAATTATAAATAGAAAAAACAACACAAACCACACTGAAGCAATTAAGGAGACAAGGCAGGATAAGGGCTTGAAGACGTCCACAGATATCGAAATACACACACTGGCAAGGACGCCAAAACTCAGATAAGAACTGAAAGAGTAGAATTATTTCATGCTTTGCTTCAAGCACTGGCCCATGCGCAGTTTGTCCTTTTAAACAGTCTTCACAGCTGCAGCCCATGAAGGGAACCAGGGCTCTTTCCTCCCCCGTAAACCATGCAACTCACGTTGCTCCCTTATCCATTCCTCCCTGTGTGCCCTAGGATGAAGAGGGGGTGGGCCTGGGTCTTCCTCTGAATGCCCTGCTGGCCTGTGCCCTTCCCCAGTTTCCTCCATAACCTCTGGAGCCACACTCCCACTCCCTGCTGGCTGTTCCTCCTCTCCCTCGGGGTCAGAGTCTAACAGGAACATGGCAGGGATGTTACCAAGTTAATTATAGCCCCCCAGGACACAAACGTTATTATGAAAAGTTTCTGTTTCATATGCTAAATGATATTATTAAGCGTACAGGTAGCCTTTGGCTTATAAGCCCAACATTTCTGCTGCTAAGCAAGACAGCCGTTAGGTGAGTTTTGCCTTATTTTATGACCGTTCAGGCCACGATGACGAAGTTAAATGAATCTGGCTTCCTCACTGACTTTGCTTGTCAGACGGTCGCTAAAGGGGGGGAAACCACGTGACCTGGGGACACTGCAATGGTCATAAACACGAGTCAGTGGACGAGGTCTGCATTTTGATCATGTGACCATGGAAATGTTGCAAGGGTCATAAGCGTGAAAAACAGCTGTAAGTCACCTTTTTTTCAATGCCGTTGTAGTTTTGAATGGTCACTAAACAAAATGTTCTGAGAGGAATGTTTTCTTGTAAGACCGTCGTTGATTAGATGTAGAGACATACAGCTTTGAATTTATTGTCTTCTGGCTGACAGCTTTTTCAACTCTTCTCGAATTCCATGTAGAAAGTTAGCACCCACCCCTCTCCTTGAAGAATGACATATTTTGAGAAATATTAAAAAGGCAGAAGATTTTAAAAAGGCAGAAGACATTTGCACAAATGTGGAGAACTTCCAATACCCCTAGTGAAGAACTAATGCAACCAAAAATAATGGAAAGTGCTGAAATGAATATGCTTACATTGAAATTGAAAGAGAAAGAAGACTCTGAATATTTTTTTTAAATTTGGCACAAATGGTACAATTGGATAACAAATAGAAATAAGACGTGAAAATTAATTTATAAGAGACCTCAAGAAAACGAATAGTAGATATGTAGAATATATAAGAATATAATTACTGATAAAGATATTAATTAGTGAATGTAAATGTAATGTGTTAAGGTGTACAAGATAAAACTTTGTATAGATGTCAAAAATGCTGTTGAAAATATGATGATTTGAGTTGTAATAATGGAAATACAATAAACAAACACCCCCACACACCCCCACACCCCCACACCCCACACCCACATATATATGGTATTCAGCTTTGTTTGGGTATTTTCTAAGACGTGGGAAAATACCCGAACAAAATTGAATACCATACATATAAATACCTGTGAAAACATAAGAAAACACACACAAAAAGCACACACACACACACACACACACATACACACACACACACACATGCAGAAGATTCTATTTCCCTGCATGAGAAATGGAGAAACATATTTTCTTAGAGGGAGAAAGCATCCCCCAACTTCCTTAATAGCCCACAGCAAATGTCAGCATTTAAGAGATAAAGAGATAGCTAGCTCTATGTCAGCATTCCAACTAACCAACTCCAACCCAATAAACTCCGAAACAAACAATTCCTCAAAGTATCCATTTTATTAAGACAGACATGATATTTTTCCGATTAAAATCGGAATTCTGATTTTTTTGGGAATCGCCCGGGCGGTGCGAGCGGCGGGCGGGCGGGACGAGCGGTGGGCGGGCGTGGGCGGTGCGAGCGGCGGGCGGGCGGTGCGAGCGGGCGGGTGGGCGGGCGAGCGGCGGGCGGGCGTGCGGGCGGGCGGGCGGCGGGCGGGCGGTGCGAGCGGCGGGCGGGTGGGCGGGATGAGCGGTGGTGCGAACGGTGGGCGGGCGGGATGAACAGCGGGCGGGCGGGGCGAGCGGCGGGCGTGGGCGGGATGAGCGGCGGGCGGGCGGGCGAGCGGTGGGCGGGCGGGCGATTTCTTGGCGCGCGGTGGGGGTCTCTTTTGGCCGGCCCCGATTTTTTTTTCAGAGGGGAATATCATGCCTGTTAAGAGTTGTCATATTGGCGCATCTGGGAAAAGCCGAATCTGAGAGTTCTGGGTTTTCCCTTCCCAAAAGAAAAATCCAATCTCCATCCCTTGCACCCACCAGTCCATCACATGGCCCAATCAAATCTTCATCCCAACTGGACACACCCCTCCAGTCGCTCCCCACCAGGTGCAGAGTAACATGTCCGAGAAAGAATGTAGATGAATCTAATCTTCTACCTCACTATGAAATCCCCCCTTCCAAATTCCCAGGCACTGAATGTGGCAGCCTCGAAGCTTCCAAGTAAAAGATGGCTTCCAAGACTGACACTCTACTCATAGGCAAACATTCCCTGCAGCGAGATCTGAACCAAGGTAGGATTAGTCCTCAGCCACAATAGGAATTGCTCCGCAAGCCCCTTCATTGCGTCAGCCCAAATTTCAACCAAACCTAGCTCAGACAAACTCCTAGGATTTGTACATGGCCCCCTGGGAGTCTGACAACAGCCAATAGAATACATGTTCTTGCACAGGAACAGGAAGTTCAAGTGCAAAGTCCAAGAGAAGGTATAAATAACCCTCACTCTCAACTCCATGTGGTCAGCGGCCCAAGACCTCAAACCCATGTGGTCCTGTTCATGAATAAACCATCTTTCCAATCAGCTTCTATGTTTCCAGTGTCTTTCTCCCTGCTTGAAACTGAAGTAGATGGATATTTCCTTCAACACCCAAAAGCGACAGAATATGTAGCAGCAGCAGTAAAGGGCACTGAGAACGGAAGAGAATTATCATTTCTCACCTCGGGTGCAATGCATTTACATTTATTATTGATTTGCATGATATTATGTAAATTGTACCAGAGTGATGCTAATTCTATGAAAAATCTGTGCTAATGGGCCAGGTGATAGCTTCATATGTTGACCTGGATGGGCTGTACCTTCATATAAGGATATCATTTTTTAAAAAAATGCCAGCTAAGGTATTTAAGAACTGCTAACACCATAAAATTGCAACAAGGTATTAGCAACAAGTTAAGGAGAAGCTGCACCAGATGAACACCTGGTAGGAAACTATTAAGGAATTCCATAATTGTAAACTAGACTTCTCCAGCTTTGCTTCTCTTGTAGGGATAGTGTCATTAACCCAGTTAAAAATACTTCATTACTGATTTGAGATTAGCATAATTGGAAGGGACTTTGTAGGTCATCTAGTCCAACCCCCCCACCATAGCAGGAGACCCTACACCATTTCTGACAGATGGCAGTCCAATCTCTTCTTGAAAGTCTCAAGTGATGATGCTCCCACAACTTCCGAGGGCAACTTCTGTTCCATTGGTTGATTGTTCTCACTGTCAGAAAGTTTCTCCTTATTTCCAGATTAAATTTCTCCTTGTTCAGTTTCATCCATTTTTCCTTTGTCTAGCCTACAGGCGCTTTAGAAAATAGCTTGACCCCCTTCCTCCTCTCTGTGGCAGCCCCTCAAATATTGGAAGACTGCCATCCTGTCTCCCCTGGTCCTTCTCTTCACTAGACTAGCCAGTCCCAGTCCCTGCAACCATAATAATAATTGCATATTCATAAGAATTGAAAATCCAGATTTGGAATATCAAGTGCAATAGTACATGATAAACTAGATTATCATGTGTAAGGCATGGAAGGAGTTATTTCCAAACTTCTAAGCTATTTAGAAATATTGTGCTGGTTCAGCTGGAATCACGCATCAGCATTAAGTATGAAATATTTCCAGCATCTACAGGTAGTCTTTGACTTAACAACCATTTGTTTAGTGAAACCGCATTGCTAACTTAACTGCAGTGATTCACTTAACAATAGTGGCCAGAAAGTCATAAAATGGGGCCAAACTCACATGACAATTGTCTCACTTAGCAATGGAAATGTTGAGTGTTGGGCTCCGGATGAGCTCCGAATATGCCTCGCAGCAAGTCAGCTGGCCATGTCACCTTATCTCTGCTGCTGCCAGATCTGTATTTCTGCTTGTGTACTGGCCCATGGCTTTGGAATGACTCAGCAGAGCTGAGGATGGATTCTGCAACAACTGCAGGGCTGCAGCATGGATTCTGCAACAACTGCGGGGCTGCTGGAACTGGCTCTTTATTGATGTGGTGCATATTGTTAAAGGGGGTTGGGGCACATACAGGTGGTAATTAGGACTTAGGTTAAAAACATGGTGAAGGTGGCACCAGGTGGGGATCAGTTAGTGAGGGTCAGAATAGGGTAGGGATATAGATATATTATAGGGTTAATAGCATTTAGGGATAATGGGTTAGGCGTGGCCAGAATTAGAACTGGTATAGGCCTGGGTGTGGTGGGGTGTGTCTCATGATAATGGTGATAAAAGGAAAGGGAGCAAATTCCAACTCTAACCTTGCCTGGCTTTTAGCCATTCTTGCCTGATTAGAGTATTTGTTGTTTGATGCTTTATTGAATAAGCCATCATTGTCCTAAAGAGGAGCTGCAGTTTGGATTGATTTAAAGACAAATCTTCAATGCTCAACGACTGGCTGAGAGATGAGCTCATTAGTGGTCGCACGTCGAGAACTAGCCATATAGCCCAGTTCTAGATCAGTCTTACTCAATGAAGATGCCTACCAAACATGTGGTTTCAATCATCCAGGATTCTGCAACCAACTTTGTCATCGTTGGAAATTCTGGAACACAAGAAGAAAAAGTGATTCACGCATTCTAGGAAAGCTGAGGCCATGACCAAGTTTGGCAATGTGTAGAATGACTTCATCATGACGTGGGTTACATTCAACGAAATGAAGCTGAAA
Source organism: Notechis scutatus (assembly GCF_049901735.1). NCBI lineage: Eukaryota > Metazoa > Chordata > Lepidosauria > Squamata > Elapidae > Notechis > Notechis scutatus. The sequence continues at coordinate 55,001,099 of NC_142012.1, forward strand.
TACACACTGTTGGAAAATTGTAGCTGTGATGACAATAGAAAGGTGGGGGAAGAATCAGGGTTTTGGGGGGAATTAGGGAAATGATTGGGTCCTTGGTCAGTCAACAGAAATGTTGATTTTCCAGCAGCTTCTGAAATACTTAGGAGGCAAGAGTTTGATGGCACAAGGAAACAACAGCCAATTGCCCACCATCAGTATACCAATCAACCAATAGAACATAGATTAATAGATTAAAAGTTGGAAGGAACCTTGGAGGTCTTCTAGTCCAATTCCTAGATCCAGCAGGAGATCTTATACCATTTCAGACAAAAGATTGTCCAGTCTCTTTTTGAAAGCCTCCAGTGATGGAGCATCCACAACTTTTGAAGGCAACTTCTGTTTCATTGATTAATTGTTCTTCTTGTCAGGAAATTCCTCCTTTTCTCCCTCGAGCCGCTCGGAGCATCCAGAGACTGGGATGTGCTTCTGAGTCCTCTTCTTGCAGGCTGAGCTTTAGATGAGGAAACGCTCCGCCCCCTCACGTGGTATTGCGCAGCGTCTCCCCAGTCTTTTGCTCAGCCTCGAAGAGTCAGGCTGTGTTTTCAGAGAGCTCCTTGGCTGATCGTACATTTCTTGCCTATTTCTTGCCTATTCCAACTTCGTCTTCATAAGGTTTGCCTTTCCTTCCTCCTCCTGCGCAGGGTCTGGACTTAAGGGAAAAATTTCCCGTCCCTGGGGCGAAGCTGTGGGCTCAGCGATAGCGCGACCCCCCCTTATCAGATCGCGTCGCTGCCTCGCGTTGCCTTATGGCACGCATTTCTTTATTGCTGGATTCCCCCCACCCTAAACGCCGATCGGGAGGGTCATCGCCCCTAGGGCCCTAGGAGCTGAGCTGACCAGCAAGCCCTCCTTTTCCGTCCCGGGCGTCCCGACGGTTCAGCTTGCGGCCGCCATTTTGGCTCCGCATCGTGGTCGGGCGCCATTTTCAAATACTTAGCTGCGGTGAATTGGAGCTCCAGGCCTTGGGTTAAAGCTTAGCTGCCCATCTCTTCCACCTGGCCCGCTCTTTTATTACTTGTTGGCCTCCCGCAGCCCGTTTCGGGGCGAAGTTGCAGCCCCCCTCCGGTTTTCTTTTTCTTGTCTGGAGGCCTGCTGCCAGAGGCCCTCTCTTCAACTCTAGGCCTCAGGCGTTTATTTGACTGATTGGCCTGTACTGAGATACAGTTCTCCCTGTTACGGTTACTGTTTATATAGATTTCAAAAACAAAAAACAAAAAACACCAAGAGTTCAATTCCTGATAGAGGGTTTTAATCCCATTGAAAAATCTGTGGCTACAATGCATATTATCCTTGATTTGCAGCAGCTTGTTTAGTGACTGTTCAGTTACAATGACATTGAAAAAAAAAAATATGATATTTTTAAAACCAGGGGCTGTATAGCTCCTGAAGCTAATGTATTGCATATTGTCACCTAATGTGAAATACAAATACAAAAAAAAAAAAAAAAAAAATTCCTTTTGTACATCAATATTTCTCATAGATATATAGAGGTATACGGAGAACCTGTATATTCACCTGGTATAAAACATAAAAATAAATAAAGGGAGAAGAAAAATTACAAATTAGAGTATATATATTTCTGTTATCTCTGTACATAACAAATTCCAAAAGGGGAGCGGGCCAGCTTCATCGTCACCCGGCCTCATCCAGGCCTGATCTGGGCGAGCCAACCGCCCTTGCTAGTATTTATTATCTAACATGGCAGACGACAATCCTCTAAACGTCCTTCCTTGAAGGCTAAGGCAAAGTCCCACTACTTGCGCAGGCAGGACAAGGAACCTAAGGGCTCTAGACAGGACAAGGAACCTTCCAAGGCCTCCCAACGTGACGCCTCAAGGCACCACAAAGCGTTGGAAAAAGAGTCTGACAGGCGTTCAGGAGTCTCCCGGAGCCGTCAATACTTCCTCCTCCAACCACTTTTACACCCACTGCTGCTGGTCTGCGCCAGGGACGAACCCTCTACCTCCGAGGTTCCGCCTCACATCAGGGCTTGGATGGAATCAGCCATCCGCCAGAGCATTGCAGAGGACTACAACACATGACCAGATCAGGCTTCTCTCCATGAGCCTCCGAGCACGACTCTTTATCCATCAGATCCTTCCACAACCGGTCCCCCGGTTGATCAGGTACTCTCTCAGAGGGACAGCCCTCCTCCGGTTGGGGCCCAGGTGGAGGAGGAAGGGGACTTTGGGGATTTCAGGGAAGAGGAAGAGGACTCCCAGATGGGATCCTCCGCTACAGTGAAACCTCTTAGAGGCTGACATCATGGAGGGGAGATGTCGGAGGACGAGGGCACTTCCCCGACCAACCCACTTTTGGGGGCTGTTCAAGCCGCACATGTTCAAGTCCCTCCTCCTTAAGGCCAAGTATGTCTCTGGCCTTCTTCCCCAGTCCCCTGCAAACCTTCCCCCGTCCCAGAGGGCCCGGAGGACTCCATTTTCACCCAACCAGTGGTGGAAGCTGAGGTCATCCCTTCCCCTTCCATCTTCGTGGATCTGGTAGCGAAGCAACTCACCTCCACAGGGACCCCTCCTACACCCTCTAGCCAAGACAAGAGATTCTTTAATCTCGATTCGGCACTATCTAGCCTTCTGAACATTCCGGAAGTTGATGACCCCATTGTGGGTCTGGTTTTCCTCTACCCCTTGTGAGGCCCTAGAGGCCTCGAAACCTGATGACATGCGGGCCGAGTTGGCGCTGCAGGGCCCACCTATATGACGCCTGGGCCATTAAATCAGCTATGCGCTTCCCTTTTCACAAGGTCCTCTATCCGGTGGCTACGTCAGCTCAAGGAACACGTCCCGCTTCCAATCTCAGAGCACACCAGGACATAGCGAAGTTAGTGGCTGCAGCCGAGTTCTCGGCTGACGCCACTTACCAGTCGGTAAAATTCTCTTCCAGGGCCATCACATCGCACGTCACGGCTCGCCGCATGCTGGCTCAAACACTGGCAGACGGACGTAAAGAATAAGGTCAAGCTGGCCACTGCTCCCATTAAGGGAGATAAACTGTTTGGCCCAGCTTGGAACCACTGTTGGTCGAGGGCGCAGTAAGAGAAAGTATCTACCCCCTTCCCGCCCAGATACCCTAGACCCCCTTCCTTCCGATCCCAGGACCGCACGGTCCCGGGCGACAGGACCAGACGCGGTGGCAGCTACAAGAGACCCTTTCGGGATCGGGAGGAAGGCCCTACCGCAGAAGGTGGAGCCTCTTCCTCCCCTCCCCATTGGCGGCCGCCTCAGCCACTTCGCTGCCCAATGGGACATATCCACATCCGATGCATGGGTTAGGGACACAATCAGGTTTGGTCTCGCCCTGGAGTTCAGGTCCGCCCCCGATTATTTCATCCCATCCCCTCCTCAAGGGATCCCTCCAAGCGTGCACCAATGGATGCAGCCATCCATCATCTTCTTGACATTCAGGCCATTCAACCTGTCCCTCCGAATCAGAGAGAAAAGGGCTTTTACTCCCATCTCTTTGGGGTGCCCAAACACTCTGGGGTTGGAGAGTCATCCTGGACTTGAAACGGCTCAACCGTCACCTTATCCAGCGTAGGTTCAATATGCACTCCTTGCAATCAATTCTTTTAGGCACCAGGCGGGAGACTGGTTATCTTCCATAGATCTTTCGGAGTCATTCCTCCATATTCCAATCAGGCACTCCCATTACAAATTCCCCAGGTTCTGTCATAATAGCCTTCACTATCAATACGTGGCCCTACCCTTTGGACTGGCCTCGCCCCGGACCTTCACCAAGGTCCCGGCGGCCCTGGCGGCTTATCTCAGGAGCGTTCCGTCCGCCTCCACTGCTACTTGGACGTTATCCTTATTCTATCCCGTCCAAATCCCAGGCAGTCAGGGATACCAGGGTCACCCTCTCCGCCTTACGGGCACACGGGTTTCTAGTCAATTGGCAAAGAGCCAACTTACCCCTTCCACCGAATCAACCTCTTGGGTGCCATAATTTATTCTGTTTCTCAAAGAGTTTTCCTCTCTCCGGAGAGGTTCCTTAGCATTCAAGCCCTGGTCAAACAGAGCAGGCGTTCAAGGAGGGTGGCCTTGCTGGACCTCTCTGAATTGTTGGGCAAAATGGTGTCACCCATCTCTATTATTCCCTGGACCCGTCTACACAGTAGATCCCTCCAGTGGTTCCTGCTCCCGCTCCAACGATCCGGAAGAAGCTACTCGAAGGCCAGAATCAGGGTCCCTCCAAGGGTCCTCACGTTTCTTCTCTGGTGGACCAATCCCGCCATCAACAGAGGCCACCTCTTCGCGGAACCTCAATGACTCTCCGTCACTACGGACGCAAGCCTGTCCGGTTGGGGCGCCATCTCGACTCGCTCTCGGCACAGGGCAAATGGTCGCCGACCGAGCAGAGGTGCAGCATCAATTGGCTAGAGCTTCACGCTGTCCATCTGGCCCTGTGCAGTTTTTCCTCAGATCCGCAAACATCACGTTCTCGTTCTCACGGACAACGTCACGGCCAAGGCCCATATCAACAGGCAGGGGCACCCAGTCCATCCAGCTAATGAGGAAGCCGGCGCCTTTGCCGCTGGGCAGAATCCAACCTCCTATCTCTAAAAGCCGAACACATCTCCGGAGTAGACAATACTCAGGCGGACTGGCTGAGCAGGGCCACGGTGGACCAGGCAGAATGGCGTCTCCATCCATCCCTATTTGAGGAAGCGTCCAGAATATTCGGCCTTCCGGTGGTGGACCTTTCGCCTCCCCGTCCAACACTCAGCTTCCACGGTTCTTCTCCCGGTATCCGTCTCACCGGTCGGAGAATCACAACGCCATGTGTTGCCCATGGCCCCAGGGCTCCTATATGCCTTCCCTCCGTTCCCGTTAGTTCCCAGAGTCATACAGAAACTCATACAGGAGAGAGCAGACCTTCTCCTGGTGGCTCCCTATTGGCCCAGGCGACCGTGGTTTGCGGACCTCCGCTTTTTGTCGGTAACGCCCCATGGAGGATCCCCGGACTGGGTCTCCCCTCTCAGGGGCCCTTCTGCATCCGGAGCCTCAATGGCTCCAGTTAGCCGTCTGGAGGTTGAGCAGATCCGCCTGACTAGTGAGAAGCCCTCAGTCAAGTCATCGACACTATTTTGGCCGCCAGGCGACCTTCCACTACACGAATTTATGATGCCACTTGGAAGGGGTTCTGCAAGTGGTGTAGCGGGTCTCAGATTGATCCCCTCTCTCCCTCTGTGGCTCAGATCCTAGAATTCTTCAGGAAGGCCTTCGCAAGGGGGCTCGCACCTAACACCCTGAGACTACAATTTTCTGCCCTCTCAACCGTGGTCTCCTGTGATAACTACGGTTCCCTTTCTCATCACCCCAATTAGATCTTTCCTTAGGGCGCCACCAACCTGTGCCCTCCCACTGTTCAGGTTCCCACATGGGACCTCAACAGGGTCCTCGTTTCTCTTACTCGTTCCCTGTTCGAGTCTTTGAGGGATTAATCCCTTCAGTTTCTCACCTTTAAGGTAGTTTTTCTAGTAGCTATTACTTCTGCTCGTCGAGTTTCGGAATTAGCAGCTCTGTCAGTCAGGAGCGATCTATGCGTGTTCCATGCAGACCGAGTGGTCCTTCGTCCTGACCCCACCTTCCTACCCAAAGTCAACTCTCCCTTCCATAGGTCACAGGAACTGGTTCTACCAAATTTTTGGCCTAGGCCCTCCAGGGGCAGGGGCGTCCTCTGGCACTCCCTAGATGTTAGAAGGGCCTTGCGTATATATTAATCGCACTCAATCCATGAGAAAGTCGGAATCCCTCTTCCTATCCTTTCAACCCAGGTCACTGGGGCTTAAGTTTCTCCTTCCACCATCAGTCGCTGGATCAGGGCCACCATTGCGAGGTGCTACCTTTCCCATTCCCTGCCCGCTCCGGGTGGAATAACCGCCCATTCCACCAGAAGTGCAGCCACCTCGGCGGCCTGGGCCACGCAAGCCCCCATCGCTGACATTTGTCGGGCAGCCACCTGGACCTCTCCGTCCCCGTTTATCAGACATTATAAAATAGATACGTATGCCTCAGCGGAGGCCTCTTTTGGCCACGGGTCTTACAGAGGGTCATCAGTGATCCGGAGGGGCCTTCGGGCCAGACGGAGTCCCACCCGTAGGACAGCCCAGCTTTGGTATGTCCCAGTCTCTGGATGCTCCGAGCGGCTCGAGGGAGAATGGGCGTTGGTTCTTACCTGATACGCCCCCTTCTCGGCGAGCCGCGAGAGCATCCAGCCCCACCCTATTTCTCCGTCTGGTGGGGACTCTTGCTTCAGCCAAGGAGCCAATAGTAGATCAGAAAGAATTAATAACCTCTCTTCTCATTATCGCAAAAACTGGGAGAGACGCTGCGCAATACCACGTGAGGGCGGAGCGTTTCCTCATCTAAAGCTCAGCCTGCAAGAAGAGGACTCAGAAGCACATCCCAGTCTCTGGATGCTCCTCATGCTTCGCCGAGAAGGGGCGTATCAGGTAAGAACCAACGCCCAATTTCCAGATTGGATTTCCCTCTGATAAGCTTCCACCCATTGCTTCTTGTCTCCTGCTTGGGCGGGGGGTTGGATTAGATGACCTAGAAAGCATGGATGGGCTGCTGGGGGCTCACAGGGGCTCGGGAGAGCCCCTAGCTAAGACTCTGTGGGGCTCAGAGAGCCCCCAATAACCTCAGAAAGACAAGCAGCAAGGGAAAGCTCTTAATAGGCTTAATTGAACTTCTGGGCGTTCAGCCAAGAGCATTTCACACCTTCTAAAAATGTTGCAAGCTAGGTAAACAATCCACTCCAGGTTTGCCAGGGAGGGAGAGCCTTTGAGAAAATCAGATAACATAGCCACTAGTCTCAGAGGGGATTAATTCCCAAATAATAAGAATTATGTAACTCACCAGAAACTCCACTAAGACTCCAAGATCCCTCTCACAGCCACTGCTATTAAACCTGGTTTCACCGAGTCTTTTATTTAAGTGTTAAGTGTATGGAATAATAAACAACTTTTTTGGTATATCTTTTTTTTAGGTAATTAGGGCAAAGAAGCGACGTCGAGTTGGCCACACCCACCCTTTCACATGACCACCTAGCCATGCCCACCTGATCACCTGATCACCCGATCACATGATCACCTAGCCATGCCCACCCAGTCAGTCATTAGGGTCAGAGAGCCCCTTGCTAAAAAATTTGAAGCCCACCCCTGCCTACAAGGTCACTTCCAACTCTGTTAATTTGTTTCAGTTCAGTTCAGTTTCTATTTGCAGTGTTCTTCTGTTTATAAAGGGTTTGTGTTGGGTCAGGTGTGAGTCATCAGTTTGTCTTGTGATGGGGTGTGATGAGGTTACATCAGATTAGGGTAGGGATCTGCAACCTTAAACCATTTGAGGTTTAAGAGCCATTTGGACCCATTTCCCATAGAAAAGAAAACACCGGGGGCCAATAATTTAACAACTAGTGTGACTAGGTGGGCGGGGCCAACTCAACGTCACTCACTCTCACCCAGTCACCTCCTGCTATGGAATATGGAGTGAGTCTCCATCCCCTACCATCATCCTTACCTTCTCAGATCAGGCGAGGAGTGACGGGGAGGGAGGGGATGGGTGCGCGGCCAGCCAGTGGTGGCTGACAGGGAGTTGCAACAGAAGGCTGAAAGAGCCTCATGTGGCTCTAGAGCCGCAGGTTGCAGATCCTTGGGTTAGGGCAATTGGGACAGGAATTTCGGGGAGTGGGTTTTCAAGTGTTGGTTGAGGGTCAGTGCCATCTTTGATTGGCTGTGTGGTTGATTTGGATTCTGAGGGTTCATAGGTTGGTTGGTGTCTGTTGATTATATTGCTTGTGGAGTGCCAGGCTTCAATGAACTCAAGAGCATGGCGTGTGGTAGCGTGGCCAATAATTTTTGTGGTGTTCCAATCAAACTGGTGTTTGGTGTGGGTGTGGGTGGGGATTAAGGTCTATGGAGATTCTCAGTCTTTCAGGTCATGGTTGTCTCAAAGGTGCTTTTTCAAGAGGCAACTGAACTTTCTGGTTTTTCTTTGAAGACGCTTCACTTCTCATCCAAGAACCTTCTTCATCTCTACTGGATGGTGGGGAATGGAAGGATTTATATACTCCTTGCAGATAGCTGGTCATTTGCATCCTTTTTGAGAGCCATTGAGGCCACCTGGAGGTTTATCTGTGTCACTGGAGGGTCACTGGAGTGGTGCAAACAGGTGTAGAGCCTTCTTGGAACTGCTGAAAGGACTGTGTTGTAGACTAGAGATAGATGATGTATCCCTCCCTGTCTGTTGAGAGAGATCTGTTCAATTTTGACATCGATGGCCTCTTTGACCCGTCTTTCAAACCAGCGGTCCTCTCTGCCCAAAATGTGGACTTTGCTGTCTTCAAAAGAGCGGCCTTGGTCTTTCAAATGCAGATGGACTGCTGAATGTAGTTCCTGGTGGGTTTGTAGAGATTAAAGACTTGAGATTGTGGCGTTGACTGCCAGCCGGTGTTCGTGGAGCCAGATTTTCAATTTAACTCCACAGAAGATGATGTTACCTAGCCTGGTAGCAAAATGTTCAGAAACCAACCCAGTAGCTTGGAGAACAATCCTTCACCATCCACCTACACCTGAGCTACAGGTATTCATCACTATTGCAGAGAGAAGTTCCATGATGATGGGCTCCAGCACGAGTCCAAAAGCTCAGAAGATTAAACTCTAGTCCCAGTGACCGACCCAGATTGCATCTTGCAGTCAGGGCTTTCTTTACATTGTCCTGTTGTTGGCGTGCTCATGAGCTAATAAGTAAGTGAATCACTCTAACTAAATGAAATAAAGGTAAAGGTAAAGTTTTCCCTCACACATATGTGCTAGTCATTTCTGGCTCTAGGGGGTGATGCACATCTCTGTTACAAAGCCGAAGAGCCAGCGCTGTCCGAAGATGTCTCCATGATCATGTGGTCAGCAGGACTAAATGCCTTCAAAGGTGCACGGAACGCTGTTCCCTTCCCACCAAAGTGGTCCCTATTTTTCTACTTGCATTTTTTACATGCTTTCGAACTGCTAGGTTGGCAGAAACTGGGACAAGTAACGGGAGCTCCCTCCGTTACGTGGCGCTAGGGATTTGAACCGCCAAACTGCCGATCTTTCTGATCAACAAGATCAGCATCTTAGCCACTGAGCCACCACTTCCCTTAGTGAAATGGAACAATTCCCTAATTTCTGTTGAGCATTGGGTGTTTTTGATTACACAGATTGCAAAATGTGGGATGAGGAAGCGAGTCTGAGCTAGTCAATCACCCCCATCTCCTCCTCCTCCTCCTCCTCCTCCTCCTCCTCCTCCCATCACCCTATTTTAAAAAGAGAAATAGAAGGGGAAGTTTTGAAAGAGAGAAAACGGATAGGTCTGATAGATTTCCCAATGTTTTGATCTTGTCTCGGGAAAGATGATGAGTTTGACGTGATTACACTGGGGTTTCTTTTTCCGGTGAGTTGGACAGAATGTCATCTATTTAGAAATTGTCATCAAGGCCATGAACCTCCCTTTTCTAATTTATGATAAGTCCGATTGAGGCAACACTATGACATTTTGGCTGAGTGAAGAAATGTATTGTGTTTTTTTTTTTTTAATTTTGCTAACAGCTGCATGTGTTTTGCAAAACAGTTTGTGGATTGACCATTAAAGCAGCATTGGGCGGCTATGGACTCTGCTAGGGGTGACAATGATAGCAGACTTCCAATATCTGAGGGGCTACCACAAGGAAGAGGGCGAGTCAAGTTATTCTTTAAAGCATCTGAAGGCAGGACAAGAAGCAATAGATGGAAATTAATCAAGGAGAGAAGCAACCTAGAAGTCTCAAAGGTGCTTTCTTCAAGAGATAATTGAACTTTGTTTTTTCTCTGAAGATGTTTCAGTTTTCATCCCAAAAAATAACTTTCTATCCTTAATGTAAGATATATTAAAACAGTTCAAATAGCTCCTTCCTTCCTCCTGTCTCTTTTATCCTTCCTTCCTTCCTTCCTTCCTTCCTTCCTTCCTTCCTTCCTTCCTTCCTTCCTTCCTTCCTTCCTTCCTTCCTTCCTTCCTTCCTTCCTTCCCATCTATTTTTCCTTCATTCCTTCCTTCCTGCCTATTTTGTCTTCTTCCTTCCTTCCTTTTCTTTCATTTTTCCTTCCTCCCACCTCTTTTTTCCTTCCTTCCTTCCCATTTTGTCTTCTTTTGTCTTCCTTTTCTTTCATTTTTCCTTCCTCCCACCTCTTTTTTCCTTCCTTCCTTCCTTCCTTCCTTCCTTCCTTCCTTCCTTCCTTCCTTCCTTCCTTCCTTCCTTCCTAACCTGTCTTCTTTCTTTCTTCTTTTTCTTTCATTTTTCCTTCCTTACGTCCTTCCTTCTATTTCCCTCCCTCTACACTCTCTTTTCTTCTTCCTTTCCCCTTTCCTTATTTTTCCTTCCTTGCTCTCTTTCCCATCTTCCCTCCTTTCTCTTTGTCTTTCCTCTTTCCCTTTCTCGTTTCCTGTTCCTTCTTGCATGCTTAAATGCAAACAAGGGGAAACATTTCTCCTTTTCTTTTGTTTTTCAGTTTGCTTTGATAGCCCGCTACCAGCGAAAACAGGGTGCAGCTCCATTTTCACGAGCACTCTGGGCCAGTCCTTTGCTGTTTCCAGGCTGGCCCCATGGGCCAGATGTAAGCACCTTGTTGGCTGGATGCAGCCTGTGGGCCTTGAGTTTGACACCCCTACCTTATACCATTCCCTGATAAATGGATGTCCAATCTTTTCTTCAAAACTTCCTGTGATGAAGTACCCACAACTCTGGAAAGACAAGCTGTTCCATAGATTAATTGCTCTTCCTGTCTGGAAATTTCTCCTTATTTCCAGTTTGGATTTCCAGATTGGATTTCCTTTTGATGACTGTTGTAGCCTGCCAGTGGCCAGCAGGAGCTGGTGGCAGACTCGGATAGTGAGGAGGTTGGGAAGAACATGGGCCAGTCCTGGAATCTGGGGAAAGCTCTGATGAGGACTCTGTGTCAGAGGCTGAGATGGGGCCAGGTCCATCCGACAGTTATCAGCTGCCTTTTCAGTCGGAGATCAGTGAGGCAGAAGAACAGCTGGAGCCTGTTCCCAGTGTACTCATGTGCAGAGCTGCCAGAAGAAGGGAATAGTTAAGGAACAAGGATCAACTCAGGAGTAAAGGCACAGGTCGATTTTGAATGGCCCCTCCCATAGGGAATGAAGAGGAGCGAAAGGGGAGTGGTGTCTGCAGGAGACAATTAGTTCAATTCACTAGGGTGAAGATCTGTTCCTGATTTCTTGCCAAGTAATTGCTGCTACAGCGTGGCGTTTGGAAATATTGGCCTGGCAGTTCTCCCAGCCTGATAAAGGTCTATAGTTGTGAAATCTCTTGAAAGACTGTTGGCCGGGACATTGCTGGAGAGGAATTCACTTTAAACTAAATAAAAGGGATTTTATTAGGACGAAGAATCTGCTTCATGGTCTTGGGAAGCCTTAGGTCATAACAATGAGCTTCCACCCATTGCTTCTTGCCCTGCCTTCAGGTATTTTGGAGAATAAGTCAATGCCATCTTCTCTGTTCTAGGAATGGTGCCTATGCCACAATTGTCTAACAGTGGCCTTAATTTCACCAAAGGGTCAAAGAGCTTTGTTAAAGATGTTGATGCCTGAATCTGTAACTCTGTAAACTGTAGATATCAGGTACCTTACAAATATAAATTTGTTCTAATATGTAATTTCTCCCCTTTGATGTTGTTCCAGCTCTCTACATGAACGAAGAAGCACGGATGGTTTAAGTATCCATTGTTCTGAGAATTGTATTTCAGACAATCGTGAGTAAAATTTTGTGACTAATTGTAATTCACACTCGACATGTGATCTCGAGCGTCTTATTTGGGGGGAATTTACAACATTGAAAGGCTGTAATTATAAAGAAAGGGTTTTATACATGCAAAAGTGGAACATCTCATTATGTTCTTTTTTCAAAAAGAAGGAAGTAATGTTTAGCACGGATCTGGCCCAGGTATGAAACCATGATTAGGACCATTGTCAGGATTAGAAAGGGTAGATTGTGGTGGTGGATTTACACCAATCCTTCCATCATTGGAATGCGAATGCATTTTCTTGCAGGGGAAATGTGTAAATTTTGCTTTTCCACAGTAGAAAAGAATATATTCAGCTCAGGGTTGAACTGTGGGGTCCTTGGTGCTCTCTGAGCTTGGTGGGTTTCTTGCAGATGTTTCCTGATGCAACTAAGCAATATCATCAGTACTTTGTTGTTGTTCTTGTTAGTTGTGAAGTCATGTCCGACCCATCACGACCCCATGGACAATGTTTCTCCAGGCCTTCCTGTCCTCCACCATCTTCTGGGGTCCATTTAAGCTCATGCCAACTGCTTCAGTGACTCCATCCAGCCACCTCCTTCTCTGCCATCCCCTTCTTCTTCTAGCATTTGGTTCTTCTCCAGGGAGTCCTTCCTTCTCATCAGGCCAAATCACCAGTGCTAGAAGTTATATTATATACTAGTCTAGTAATGAAACATCTGCAATAAAACAGCCAAGCTCAGAGAATAACAAGCACTCCACAATTCTTCTTCTTCTTCTTCTTCTTCTTCTTCTTCTTCTTCTTCTTCTTCTTCTTCTTCTTCTTCTTCTTCTTCTTCTTCTTCTTCTTCTTCTTCTTCTTCTTCTTCTTCTTCTTCTTCCTCCTCCTCCTCCCCCTCCCCCCCCTCCCCCTCCCCCTCCCCCTCCCCTCCCCCCCTCCTCCTCCTCCCCAACCCTGACTCCCTTATAGCACTGATGATGTTACCTAGTTCGGTCATGAAACATCTGCAAGATATCAACCAAGCTCAGAGAGCATCAAGGAACCTCAAAAGCTTTACTACGAGGAAGGATTAGTGGATTGCTGATGTATTGTGTATATTGTATAAGATTGACACTAACAAGATTGCTTTGCACATTGTGGTTAGACATATTTTGGCAGGTCATAAGATAGCTGGCAGGTCACGCTGTCCAGTTGTCATACTAAAATTAATAAATGCTGACAATATTAGCATTTGCCCCAAACAGGATGGAGATTATGCCAGAAGGGATGGTGATTTCCAAGTGATAAACCCACATCACGTTTTCAAAACCACCTACATTGCTGTTTTGTAGCTTAGCATACTGAAAGGGCCTTCTTTGAACAATGTTTTCTTTTTAGACTATATCCAATAAGACCTTCTACATAATGGCAACAGATCCAGTTTTCAGAGGATGCTGGGATCTCCTTGCCTTCAGATTGGAACCACCTCATTAAATCATGGATAGTATCTACCCTACCAACAACAGTAATCTCTCTTTAAAAGCTAACATAGATTTTTTTTACTACAAAAGCATACCACATTAACTAATACAGGTAGTCCTCCACTGATAACAGTTCATTGAAAGACCATTCAAAGTTACAACGGTCCTAGGCTGCATTAACAGAGGGATAGAATCAAGATCATGTGAAGGTCACACTTGGAATACTGCATCCAGTTTTGGTTGCCATGATGTAAAAAAAGATGTTGGGACTCTAGAAAGAGTGCAGAGAAGAGCAACAAAGATGATGAGGAGACTGGAGGCTAAAACATATAAAGAACGGTTGCAGGAATTGGGTATGGCTAATCTAATGAAAAGAAGGACTAAGGGTGACATGATAGCAGTGTTCCAATATCTCAGGGGCTCCCACAAAGAAGAGGGAGTCAAGCTATTCTCCAAAGCACCAGAAGGCAGGACAAGAAGCAATGGATGGAAACTCATTAAGGAGAGAAGCAACCTAGAATGAAGGAGAAATTTCCTGACGGTGAGAACAATTAACCAGTGGAACTACTTGCCTCCAGAAGTTGTAAATGCGCCAACACTGGAGGTTTTTAAGAAGAGATTGGACAACCATTTGTCTGAAATGGTATAAGGTTTCCTGTCTGAGTGGGGGGTTGGACTAGAAGACCTCCAAGGTCCCTTTCAACTCCTGTTTTTCTATTCTATTCTATTCTATTCTATTCTATTCTATTCTATTCTATTCTATTCTATTCTATTCTATTCTCATTCCCATTCCCATTCCCATTCCCATTCTCTATTATGTTCTGTTCTGTTCTGTTCTGTTCTGTTCCGTTCCTTTCCGTCCCGTCCCGTCCCGTCCTGTCCCGTCCCGTCCCATCCCATCCCATCCCACCCCACCTCAACCTATCCTATCCCATCCTATCCTAGCAGTTCTATTAATTAAAATTATGTCTGACCTTCCACCAGAGAGGACAGGCATTAAGGAGAAGTAATAGCCCCCCACTTCCTTTTGTGAGGGCTTAATGGAGTGGCTCAGCTGTCTGGGTGAACCTTTGACTTAAGGTGTACTCACACATGTTTAGACACATTTGGTACCTCATCAAATGGTCCAGTTGTCAGTTTGTGAAAAACCGTGAAAAGCTTTTCTCGCTTTTTTCATAGTTCGGAAACTTTGATACTTTAGAGGTAGTAGGTTATTTTTATTTTCATTTTTTTAAAAAAGAGTTGGGAATTCTTTTAGAGTTGTCAGTTTGAAAATTTGAGGGGAGAGTCTAAACTTTCTGTTGTTGAGCGAGACACTTGTGAAGGGAGTTTTGCCCTGTTGTAAGACCTTTCTTGCCACCGTAGTTAAGTGAATCACAGCAACTATTAAATTAGTCACAAGGTTATTAAGTGAAATCAGGCTCCCCCCATTGAGAGTTTGCTTGTCAAACGGTCGCAAAATAGGATCATGTGACCTCTAATACACTACAACCGTCATAAGTACGAGTCAGTAGCCAAGTCTCTGAATTTTGATTGTACGACCGTTGGGGACGCCGCAAGGATCATAAGTGTGAAAAATGGTCGTAAGTCCCTTTTCTCAGTGCCGTTGTAACTTTGAGTGGTTACTAAAAGAGCTGTTGTAAGCCGAGGGCCTGTAAGTGGGAGGGAAGGAGAGAACCTGGTGGTTGAAATTATGCAATACATGGACCTCCCAGTATAGGGGTGTCAAACTCAAGGCCCAGTGCGAAGAAAGATCAGGCCAACGTAGCTGTGATGACCCGGAGTGTAACACAAATGTAATAAGATCCAAAACGTAAATAAATGTCCTTTAATGCCTCCAACTTGGTCCCACTGTTCAATAATTCTCAATTGGAGATTAAATTTATTCAAAAATAGTCTTCAAAAAAAAGCAATACAGTCCAAACTCAATGAGCAGATGAAGGTGAAATAAAAAACCAAAACAAACTACAATGAAGGAATTTCCACAATGGACCAGGATAAGTAATTACCAACTTCAAGGAGATAACAAGGCACAGTCTGTTGGAAGGACGCCAACCAATATAACTTCAGCCCAAAATAAAACATGCTTTGCTTCTAGCAATGCTGTGTTTTAACCGTCTCTCTTATATGCTATTCTCACCAGCTGCAGTCAATGAGGGGGATCATGGCCGCTTCCTCTCTCATGAGTCAAGTTGTTGCCTTCTGTGTTCCTCCCTGCGTGTCCTAGGATGAACAGGGGATGGGCCTGGTTCTTCCTCTGACTGCCTAGCCAGCCTCTGCCCTTCCCCAGCCTCCTCCACAACTTCCGGAGCCACAACTCCATTTCCTGTCGGCTGTTCCTCCTCTCCCTAAGAGTCCAACTCTAACAAGGGCATGACAGTAGCTTCGGCCCAGTCTACCCAGTGCGAAGAGGAAACACGCCAGCAGTTTGGGGAATGGTGTCAAGCTGGCCATGTCCACCCAACTGGCCATGCCCACCCAGCCGGCCACACCCAGCCGGGGCCCCAAGGTCAACCACAGCCCTGATGCGGCCCTCAGTGAAATCGAGTTTGATACCCCTGTCCTACCGTGTTTCTCTGAAAACACAACCCTAAGGTCAACCCTAATTTCCAAGGAGTTGGGCCTAGTATTACCCCTACCCCAAAAATAAGCCCAGGGGGAGGGGTGTGGCCAGCACAAGTGGCAGCACAGGCACGGGTGTGTGTGGCAACTGTCCGGCTGCAGCTGCAACCCGCTGGTCCCCTCGGGGCAGCACAAATATCGCTTTTGCCCTTCTCTTTCTGGGCACAAGACTTCTGCTGGTTGGGCCACTTCTGCGAAGCCAGCAGCTCCACGGCCAGCTGCTTTGCTTTTCCCCTCTTTATGGGGAGGCTCACGGGAGGCTTTTTGGATCGCGGGAGGAAAAATGGGGAGGGTTTTTTTTTGCTGCCTCAAGCTCAGCACAGACTGAGGGAAGGATGGCAGGTGGGAAAATTCCCCCCTCCCCATTCCCCCCCAGTCGCCAAAAACCCTCCATTTCAAATACTGAAGGTGCAGAATGGAGGCGACGGCGCGTCCATGGCGGGTGCAGCTCAACAAGTGTGGCCTGCTGCACCTCAAAAAAAAAAAGTCAGACTGCCTTGAAAATAAGCCCATGTGCTTACTTTCCAGTCTAAAAGAAAATAAGACTCAATCTTATTTTCTGAGAAACACAGTAGTAGGCCCTTTTCTTCCCCATGCATTCCACATATTAGTAATAGATAATAGAATTCTTTATTGGCCAAGTGTGATTGGACACACAAGGAATTTGTCTTGGTGCAAACGTTCTCAGTGTACATAAAAGAAAAGATACATTCGTCAAGAGTCAAGAATCATAAGGTACAACACTTAATAATAGTCATGGGGTACAATCAGCAATCAAATCATACTAGGAAACAGTCAATATAAATAATTAGGATACAAGCGACAAAGCTACAGTCATACGGTCACAAGTGGGAGGGGATGGGTGATAAGGAGTGATGAGAAGATTAATAGTAATAGTAGTGCAGACTTAGTCAATAGTTGGACAATGTTGAGGGAATTATTTGTTTGGCAGAGTGATGGTGTTTGGGAAAAAACTGTCCTTGTGTCTAATTGTTCTGGTGTGCAGTGCTCTATAGTGTTGTTTTTAGGGTAGGAATCGAAACAGTTTATGTCTGGGATGTAGATATTTTCAGAGCCCTCTTTTTGACTTGTGCAGTACACAGGTCCTCGATTAGAGGCAGTTTGGTAGTAATTGTTTTTTTCTGCAGTCCTAATTACTCTCTGAAGTCTGTGTCTGTCCTGTTTCATTGCAGAACATATTTACACTAAGTCACTAAGGTGGAGAAGCACGGATTTATAGTAGAAAAGTGTACTGTATAGCATAAACTTTCCACGAAAGCAGTTCCTGAATTCAAACTGAACCGAACGCGAAGTTTTTGAGTGGGCTGTTGCTTGGATTTTTGCTAGCGTCACGA
Organism: Notechis scutatus; assembly: GCF_049901735.1. Taxonomy (NCBI): domain Eukaryota; kingdom Metazoa; phylum Chordata; class Lepidosauria; order Squamata; family Elapidae; genus Notechis; species Notechis scutatus. The sequence goes on from NC_142012.1 coordinate 55,018,370, forward strand.
TTATAGAGTGTATGCAGCAATTGGCCTTGTCTGATTTCCAAGGAAGCTGAACAGGTTCAGACTCGGTTAGCGTGTGGAATGAGGATTAGCAGGAAATCATACCAGCTAGTCTAGCTTGGCAGAGTTTAAATGCATCTTCTCAGCAGCTTCTATGTCGTTGCTAAGAAAGGTCAGACAGAACTGCCTTAGATGTGAAGGAGATTCTATCAATCCATTAGAATAGAGCTGGAAGGGACCTTGGAGGTCGTCTAGTCCACCCCCCTGTTCAATCAGGACAACATATACCATCTTAGACAAGTGACTGTCCAGTCTCTTCTTAAAGACCTCCAGCGATGAAGCACCTACAACTTCTGAAGGCAAAGCTGTTTCACTGGTTAATTATCCTCACTGTTAGGAATTTTCCTTAATTCCAGGTTGCTTTTCTCCTTGATGAGTTTCCATCCATTGTTTCTTGTCTTGCTTTCTGGTGCTTTGCAAAAGAAATTGACCCCCTCTTCTTTGGGGCAGCCCCTCAAATATTGGAATATTGCTATCCTCTCCCCTCTAGTTCTTCTTTTCTCTAAACTGACCATACCCTGTTCTTGCAACTATTCTTGATATGTTTTAGTCTCCAGGCCTTTAACCATCTTAGTTGCTCTTCTCTGCACTTTTTCCTAAGTCTCAACGTCAGTTTTTGTAACGTGGTGACCAAAACTGGATGCGGTATTCCAAGTGTGGCCTTACTAAGGTTTTATAAAGCGGTACTAATACTTCACATGATTTTGATTCTATGCCCCTGCTTATACAACCCAGGATAGTGTTAGCTTTTTTGGCTGCCGCTGCACATGGCTGGCTCATGTTTAAGTGATCGTCTGTTAGGACTCCAAAGTCCATCTCACAGTTACTGGTTTTGAACCAGGTTTCGGCTCATCTGTACTTATACCTTTGGTTTTTCCTGCCTAAGTATAAAGCCTTGTTTTTCTCCACATTAAATTTCATTTTGTTGGATTGATACCAGAAGTGGGTATTCAGCAGGTTCTGACCAGTTCTGGAGAACCGGTAGCGGAAATTTTGAGTAGTTTGGAGAACCGGCAAATACCATCTCTGACTGGCCCTGCCCCCATCTCTTCTCTGCCTCCCGAGTCCCAGCTGATTGGCTGGGTCTTCTTTGGTTGCCCTGCACAGGAGAACAGAGCTGGAAAGCAGGTTAGTGGGGTGGATTGGAAATGTAGGTTTTACAGTATCCTTCCTCTGCCACACACAATAAGGCTTGCCCACCAATCCATGCCCACCGAAGCGGTAGTAAAAAAAATTGAATTCCACCACTGGTTGTCCCCAACATTGGGCCCATTATTCTAATTAGCATTGTGGTTTGGATGAATAGATAACTCTGGGCAAAAGTCTTCCTTCCTTTTTGAGGGCATCTTCACCTCTGGGATTAGTTATAAGAGTCAACTTTTCTGCACTGCAAACATGGACACCGTTGACAGGCATGTCAAGTCAATACAGCCCTCACTGTGGGAAGACAGATCTGATTAAAAATATATGCCATAATAGTTTGCTGGGTTTTCAGTTCACCTAATTAAGAGTTAAAGGCAAGTTTCAACAGCTTTGCCTGCCTTCTGAAATCAGACATATTGCTTTGTCTGCAGTTCAAGGACTTCACTATATTTTGCTTACAACTTCAAACACGGGAGGTATGGATTTAATTTTTTTTCTAACCTTTAGTTCTTCAACAGAAGGGAAGGAAAAGATTTAAAAGGGCAAAAGAGAGAGAGAGAGAGAGAGAAGAATAAAACAATAGCATGTATGATGTGTGTCTAAGGTCTTCTCCTGCGTGACTACAAGGAAAAAATATATTCACATGGTAGTTTCAGTAAAGGATTATCGTATTTCACTGTGATCATCCATAAATAATCTGCGTCAATAAGCAGCTAATTTATATGTTGCAAGTGATATCATATTTATACTGAGCAATGGGAGCCATAGACACATCTTGTCAATACTGAAGGAAGAAAGGCATAGAAATTCCATATCTGTTTTCCAGATATTTTGGGAATATGGTCACCTCAAAATACTTAAACCTTGTTTCAAAGCAAAAGTAATACATGCAGTTACTTCTTCATGGAATGTGCCAACTTCAGGACTTGCAAAAACCTATATCTGACTGGAGCACTATTCTGGAAAGAGTGCAGAGAACAGCAACAAAAATGATTAAGGGCTGGAGGCTAAAGTGTAGGAAGAACAGTACCAGGAATTGGGTATGTCTAGTCCAGGGGTCTTCAAAGTTGACAGTTTTAAGACTTGTGGACTTCAACTCCCAGAATTCCTCTTCCAGTCATGTTAGCTCAGGAATTCTGGGAGTTGAAGTCCACAAGTCTTAAACTTGCCAAGTTTGAAGACCCTTGGTCTAGTTTAATGAAAAGAAAGACCAGACGGGACATGATAGCAGTGTTCCAATATTTGAGGGGCTCCTATATAAAGATGAGGGGGGTCAGACTATTTTCCAAAGCAACAAAAGATCAGACAAGAAACAATGGATGGAAACTAACCAAGGTGAGAAGCAATCTAGAACTAAGGAGAAATTTCCTAAAGGTGAGAGCAATTAACCAGTGGAACAACTTGCCTTCAGAAATTGTGGGTGCTCCATCACTATAGGCTTTTAAGAAGACATTGGTCAATCATTTGCAAGCCAGGATTTTTCTGCAGGTCAGAATTGATATTCAGACATGTGTTAGAGATATTGTGAGCATGTCTGTCTTGCTTTATTTTCCCAGGAGAACTAGCTGAAGAAAAGCCACCCCCCATTTCTCCCTATGGTGAGACCTTCCTTATGAATTCTCCTGAAGACATGGTGAGTTGTTTACTACCTGGAAGTCTGCAGTTACATTCCAATAATGGTGAAATGGTTGATTGTATGGGTGTTGTGGCCCGCCAGCGGCCAGCAGAGCTGGTGGCAGAATCAGACAGTGAGGAGGTTGGGGAGGAACATGGGGCAGTCCTGGAGTCTGAGGAAGGCTCTGATGAGTGCTCTGCGTCGGAGGCAGAGATGGGGCCAGGGCTGTCCGACAGTTATCAGCTGCCTTGGGAGTCAGTGGGGCAGAAGAACAGCTGGAGCCTGTTCCCAGTGTGCTCATGTGCAGAGCTGCCAGGAGAAGGGAACAGTTAAGGAACAAGATTCAATTTGGGAGTAAAGCCACAGGTGGAAGGTGAATGGCCCCTCCTATAGGGAAGGTAACAGGTAGCACATACGTGCTTATCTCTGTTACACAGCCGAAGAGCCAGTGCTGTCCGAAGATGTCTCACTGGTCATGTGGCTGGCATGACTAAATGCCAAAGGCGCACAGAACGCTGTTCCCTTCCCACCAAAGGTGGTCCCTATTTTCCTACTTGCATTTTTACATGCTTTTGAATTGCTAGATTGGCAGAAGCTGGGACAAGTAACAGGAGCTCCCTCCGTTACGCGGTGCTAGGGATTCAAACCGCCGAATTGCTGACCTTTCTGATTGAAAAGCTCAGCGTCTTAGCCACTGAGCCGTGTCCCTATAAAGCAGTGGTAGTGAATGGATAATAAGGGGATTCTAGTGAAACTTAGATATGTGTGCTAATTCCCTGGGTGATGATTAAGCCAGTGCATTGGTTTGCACTTAGTGCAAAAAAAAAAAAAAGACAATTTGTCACAAGCCATGTCCTTCTGTTTATGATGACTTAAAACAAGGGCTTTCCAACTTGGCAAGTTTAAGACTTGTGGACTTAACTCCCAGAATTCCTCAGCTAACATGACTGGAGGAGGAATTCTGGGAATTGAAGTCCACAAGTCTTAAAGCTGTCAAGTTTGAATGACTCCTGACTTTTAAAATGTCATTAAAATACCAATTTGTTCCCTGGCTGATTTGAGTGTGATTACGGATGAGAAGAACACTAAGAATAGAGACCTCTGAGTTGGAGCCCACAAAACGTCTCCAAATTTAGCTTCACCCAGGCATGACCTCATGTATTTTGTGGTTCTCCACCACTTCCTCTGGTTCAATGTGGTCACCACGATGAGGTGGCACCTTGTGAGCTAACGAGAGCCTGCCAACAAATCAGGAATGAGGGAAACGGCACTGCGGCTTTCAGTGACTCGAAGTGAAACTTCATGGAGAGGACTTCCTCTTCTATGTTTCCTCCTTCCATTAGCCCCGTGCCCTTCACTCCGTGGGCAAGGCGGTATGTGGTCATGATTTCCCCTAAAACATAATGAGTAGATGTTCCCCTCCTGCTCCAGAATACCTCACCTTAGTCTGAGATCAGAGGCTGAGATCTTTATTTTATTTTTATTTATCTGATTTGTCGATCATTTACAAGATAGTAGGAATAAGTATAAATATGAGTAAGAATACAAGAAATAGGTACAATAAATGGGGACAACAGGACAGGGACAGCAAGCACGATGGTGCACTTATGCACACCCCCTTACAGACTTCTTACAAATGCGTATTCTCTCCCTTTCTCTCCTCCCTACATTCTTTTCTTTCCTTCCTTCCTTCCTTCCTTCCTTCCTTCCTTCCTTCCTTCCTTCCTTCCTTCCTTCCCCTTCCCTGTTCTCCTTCCTTCCCCCTTCCTTCTTCCTTCTTTTTTTATTTATTTGATTTGTCAATCACTTACAAGGTAATAGGTATAAATATAAACACAAGTAAGAATACAGGAAATAGGTATGGATAAATGGGGACAATAGGACAGGGACGGTAGGCACGATGGTATGCTTATGCGCACCCCTTGCAGACCTCTTGGGAATGGGGTGGGATCAATAGTGGATAGTTTAAGGTTAAAGGAGTGGGGGTTAGAGGATGGAACAACAGAGTCAGGTAGTACATTCCAGGCATTGACCAGTCTTGCTAAACTTGGGAGCAGTTTACATTGAGTTTGTTTCTGTTGTGTGCTCTTGTATTGTTACGGTTGAAGCTGAAGTAGTCATTGACTTGTAGGACATTGTAGCAGATAATTTTGTGTACTATGCTTAAGTCCAACCATAGGCGGTGTAGTTCTAGGTTGTCCAAGCCCAAAATTTCAAGCCTGGTGATATAGGGTATTCTGTTGCGAGCAGAGGAGTGTAGTACTCTTCTCGTGAAATACTTCTGGATTCGCTCAATTGCATTAAAGTCCAATATACAGTGCGGATTCCAGACAGATGAGCTGTATTTGAGTATTGGTCTAGCAATTTACACCAGGTGAACTGGGCTATTCGGGTACAGGTATGTGTACAGAGACCAGTACTCTTAAACCATCCAGAATTAATCCATCCATCCTTCCTTCCTTCCTTCCTTCCTTCCTTCCTTCCTTCCTTTCTTTCTTTCTTTCTTTCTTTCTTTCTTTCTTTCTTTCTTTCTTTTTTTCTTTCTTTCTTTCTTTCTTTCTTTCTTTCTTTCTTTCTTTCTTTCTTTCTTTCTTTCTTTCTTTCTCCCTTTCTCCCTTTCTTTCTCCCTCCTTCCCTTTCATTCTCTCTTTCCTCCCTCCCTCCCTTGTCTATGTCTATATCTGTCTATGTCTACCTCTATCCTCTATGTCTCTGTCTAATCTATCTATCTATCTATCTATCTATCTATCTATCTATCTATCTATCTATCTATCTATCTATCTATCTATCTGTTTCTGTCTTTCTCTTTCTCTATATCTATCATCTATCATCTCTATATACCTATATCTATATATCTATATGTATATCTATCCATCCATTTATCACATTTTAAAACTTTCCCTCTTCCCCACTGATGACTCCAGATGTTAGTGCTGGACTTGAAGCTTAGACTTAATCCTTCCAAGGGCAAATGTAGATAGATATATGTCTAGTTTCATGTACAGGTAATTAGGCCTAGGAATCCTTCCAAGGGCAAATGTAGATAGATATATGTCTAGTTTCATGTACAGGTAATTAGGCCTAGGTACATATAGGTTGATCTCTCAGTTACATCCCAATTGCGGACTGTTGAGAAGGAACCTCATGGCTCCACTGAGCAAAACCACTGTTTGGCCTAGTGATTAAGGCACCAGTCTAGAAGGCAAGAGACCATCAAGTCCCACCTTAGCCATGAAAGCCAGCTGGGTGACTTTGGTCCAGTCACCAAAAAGTGGGAATTCTAGTCCCACCTTAGACATGAAAGTTGGCTGGGTGACTTTGGGCCAACTACCAGGAGACGGTGAGTTTTAGTCCTGTATTAGGCATGAAAGGCTAATACAGGCTTGGGCCAGTCACTCTCTCTCAGCCCAGCCCACCTCATAGGGTTGTTGTTGTGGGGAAAATAGAAGGAGGAAGGTGTGTTGGATATGTTCGCCACCTTACACTATTTGTAAGAATAATAAAGGTGGGATAAAAATAGTCAAATAAATAAAAAGAAATAAGGAAACTTGCTCTGATCTGTTAATCTACTTGCTTAGATGTTTACTTTGCAGAGAATACAAATGTCAGCACACATACAAATGTCAATTATTTCTTGGATGGCTCATTACCAATAAAAGATATATCAATAAGGCTTGTTTTATAAGAGGTGGGAATAATGAGTAGATGTAATACCATAATCAAAAGACTGGGACAAATGCCTTACATTTGTCTAGCTCTCTATTTGTTCACTCGTTGAATTTATTCTTCCAGGAAACCTACAGCAAGGAACCTTCAGACGTGTTAGAAGAGTATAAAGAGAAGAAAAGAGCGTCTAGCAGAAAAAGGTATTGGATTAAAAACGCAGAAAAAAATCCAAATCTATTTTGGATTCATTTGTTACACATTAGTGTGCATCAAAAGTGTACATCGGTCTTATTATTAGTTTTAACCCTAGCATTCACAGATGATGTAAAGCAGGGTTTATACACCTACCTGGAAGATTTGATCTGGATTGAGATTCATTGCTTTAGAAGGCTGGTTAAATCCTCTTTTAAAAAAAAAAAAAAGTTTGGTAGGTGCCCTTGATCGATCTGGATGACAATTGTAGGAAAAGTTGCTTTTGAAAGATAACGGCTACCAAATGTCAGATATATACTGTAGAGCAGGGGGGTGTGTGTGTGTGTGTCAAACTGGACCTCTTCTTCTTTGTGCCAATCCCTGAGATATTGGAAAACTGCTATCATGCCCCCACCCCGACCTTCTTTCCATTAAACTAGATGTACCCAATTTCACCAACCCTTCTTGTTTTAGCCTCCAGTCTTAATCATCTTTGTTGCTCTTCCTTGCGCTCTTTCTAGCATTTCAGCATCTTTTTTTTTTAACATTTTCAAGACTTTGCTAAATAGGAACAAAATCATCTTCTGCATGGCTGGCAGGATGTTGTTTTCTTCTTCTAGAAGAAGAAGCATCTGGTAGGAAGGAACGAATAAGACCAGGATCTTCTTTTGATATGTTTGGGTTAGGGGAGGTGTGTTTACATTTTTATACCAAGTTAAAGAAAAGAAGCAGCAGGATGCATGATGCTAATTCAATTTCCTCCATGTGCTGAAATAATAATATGTCTTTGTTAGCTTCTTGGGTTCTTTTGAGCTCACTTCTCTTCCTGTGGACAGAAATCGGGCTAAGTAACATCGTCAATTTCTTATCCAGGTAATGAAACATCTTCAGATTATTTCAAGGAATGCTAAGAACTCAACAGTTCAACCCTGAACTGCGTCTTGGGGACAAAACATTTGATAAGATACTTGGGTGAAGCAAACAGACTTATAGAATTTTGGAAGATAGCTTGGATGTCTCTGTAGACTTAAAGTCAAGGATTCCACTGTTTTACTTCCATCATTGATTTTCTCCAGCTGGCTAAGGCCAGGTATTTCAAAGAAAATCCATAACATCTGAAATGAGACTTTGATTTTGGTTAGCCACTAGGGAGTAGTTTTCTTACAAAGTCATGGCAATGCAGGGCTTTCAAAGAAGATTAATTGGAGCAGAGATGATAGAGTCAAAATTTGATCTTTAATGAACTCAGGGGACAATTCTTAGAAATTTGGACCGAGCCATATGGCCACAGATCTGGATCACAGGTTAATAGGGTCAGGAAATATTTTCTCTGATTCCCACTTTCCTTTTTCCCTACTCTTTTGAGCTGTGTGTGGTGAAGCAAGGCTAAATTGGTCCAAGACACCCAGCCTTAATAAGTGGTCCAGATAAAAATTGTGCAGCTGAAAGATCAGCTCAATGGATCTCTGCTGGCTATATATTTCTCCGGAATCACTTCCTGTAATGGGGACACTTGCTTCCCCTGTGTAAATCAACACAATGAAAAGTAGAAAAAAGGGAATCGTTCATTTGTCCCGATATATTTCATTTCCTTTTAAATAAAAGATGGTGCGGAAAGTTCATAGGTATAAAAGAGGTATAGGTATAAGTTCATAGGTATAAAATTTACTAGGTATAAAATTTACTAGGGGTGACATGATAGCAGTGTCCCAATATCGCAGGGGCTGCCCCAAAGAAGAGGGAGTCAAACTATTCTCCAAAGTACCTGAAGGCAGGACAAGAAGCAAAGGGGGAAACTCATCAAGGAGAGAAGCAACTTAGAACTAAGGAGGAATTTCCTGACAGAACAATTAATCAGTGGAACAACTTGCCTCCAGAAGTTGTGAATGCTCCAACGCTGGAATTTTTAAAAGATGTTGTACAACCATTTGTCTGAAGTGGTGTAGGGTTTCCTGCCTAAGCAGGGGGTTGGACTAGAAGACCTCCAAGGTCCCTTCCAACTATTCTATTCTATTCTATTCTATTCTATTCTATTCTATTCTATTCTTCATTCTTCATTCTTCATTCTTCATTCTTCATTGTTCTGTTCTCTTCTCTTTTATTCCTTCCCATCCCATCCCATCCCATCCCATCCCTTATTCTATTCTATTCTATTCTATTCTATTCTATTCTATTCTATTCTATTCTATTCTATTCTATTCTATTCTATTCTATTCTATTCCATTCCATTCCATTCCATTCTTCATTGTTCTGTTTTGTTCTCTCCTGTCCTGTCCTCTCCTCTCCTTTCCTGTCCTCTCCTCTCCTCTTCTAAATCTGTGTTAGAAGGGACAGATGCTGTATTGATTAAGCCATTTGAGCAGACCAAATATATGCAACTGATATGAGAAGACAAATAGACGATAACTTTTGTAAAAACAGGAAGTGATGAAACGGGCCTAGTTTTTGGCCTGCAAAGCCTGCAGAAGCCTTCCTCAAGTCTCTGGGAGGCCAAAAAAGGCTGCAAACTGGCCGAAAATCAGCTGTGAGGCATGCCAAGTGAGATAAGTTTGCCTGCAGCTCGCATGCCAGCACAAATAGCTCTGCGTGCCACCTGTGGCACGTGTGCCATAGGTTCGCCATCACGGCTCTAGCCAAACTCCAAAATGATTTAAATGGGGTTAAGTGTCAGAATCCTGACAGCTAGCTGACTCTGAGACACATAATTCATCGTCACCCTTGACCCTGTTTTTCCCTCCACCCCCTGGGTGTATCGTAATTCATATTCTCCAATGGGACACATCCATAGCCAAGAGTTATACTCTCCAGTTAGAATTTTTGTGAGGCAGAAAGCTTATGGAATGCAAGCTGCTCACTGCTTCCCTCTCCCTTTCTGTTGACAACTCTAAAAGACCACAGAAGTATTTTATGAGTTGACACCAAGGGTTGCTTGTCATTGACTAGCTAATCCTAAGAATGGTGGGTTTGGCTGGAAGATAGAAAAGCAACCTGTTTTGTTTATAAATATTTTTTTTATAGTTTTTGTATCACAAATTCCATTTCTATATGGAACCATGTGTTTTCCAGGTGCCCAAAATATTAGAATATAAACATCATATAATCATTATAATCATGTACATACAAACATAATATATCAATCATTGTTAGAAAGTATACTATCTTCCATATTGACTTCAGTTATATCGCCATCAAAATATTTACTAATCAGTTTTTCTTTCTCATGGAGTCCATATTTCACATAAATCCACTCATCTAACCCCTGTATCTATCAACTAGCTATTTGTAGAAAAGTTCCCATATTCTGAATGTTCTTTTTCTTTAATTTTTAGAGTTAACCTATCTATTTCTTCACATTCCAGGTTTTTTTAATTATGTTATCATCTGTAGGGGTTTCTTCATTTTTCCAGTATTGCGTGTATGCCATCCTGGCTGCTGTTAGAATATGTAAAACTAGCTCAATATCCGTGCTTCGTTATGAAACTATGTGGTCGGGATTAGTTTTTGCGGAGGAAAATAGAGAAAAAAGAATTCTGCCTCTGCCTACCAGCATCCACCAGTATTCATCTGGCTAGCGTCCTGTCAGTGTGAGAGAGAGTTGAGGGCTGTTTGGAAACTGAAACAGTATTTGCTGTGTGACAGCAAGGAACCTGGGCATGGCTTAGTTCAACTGTTCTGTACTAAAGGTGCTTGGTGCTGTGAAACTGAAACTGAAACTCCTCTGCTTGTGTTTTGCATTTGGAACAGATTTCAGGTGGGGAGGGGGAGTAGAACGCCTTAGCATCAGAGCGTGTTAATAATAATAATATATGAAATACTAATGCTCTGATGGTTATTTCAAAAAATCCTTTCTTAGTGAGCACCTAGAAGCCAAGAGGAACACACGTGCCAAATTTCAAGTTTGTAGGCTTTACGGTTCTGGAGATTTTGTGATGATGCATGAGTGGTATTTTTATATATATATATATATATATATATATATATATATATATATATATATATATATATATATATATATATATATATATATATATATATATATATATATAATATATAAATATGTATTACCTTTATTATAATTTTCTGGTAGCATGCCCAATAGGAATGTCTCAGGTTTCAAGTCTATGTGTTGTTTTGTCACAAGTTCCAGCCCTATGTGAATTTTTTTCCAATATTTTTTTTTTGCTTTGGGACACACCCACCACAAACGATATTACAAACAGGGTATTTGGTTACATTTCCAACATTTAACAGATTGACTTTTATACATATTTGCTATTCTTGCAGGTGAATAGTGCCATCTGTAAAACATTTTATAGAGATTCTCTGTATATGCTGTTGACATCGTAAGCTTATAATAATTTCTATTCCATCATTTCTGCCACCTGCCCAGAAAAGCAACCTGTTTTATCAGCAGGAAAATTGCACCCTGAAATCACCAGGTGCCAGCATCTCTTTGGAGGCAAATGGGATGCTGGAAGTAACACTATGTTTTCCTCCCCTCTTTTTCTTCTTCTTCTTCTTCTTTTGTTTGTCTACTAGTAATCAACATCAGAAAAACTCTGAAAATGTAAAAGACTCTGAATTAACCTCCCAAGGTGACCAGAGTCCCCTTCCAAACAGATTTGTTGGTGAAGCCGAATCCTCTTCATTGAAAGATTGTTCTCGCTACGCTTGGAGAGGAAAATATAAACCTACAAAGGGCCTCGGAGAATTCAAAAGTGGGAGTTTGGATCTTGAAGTGAGAGAGCAGGTGTTTTTGTCCCCAGATGTTTGCGATGATGAATTAGTCCCTGGCTCCAAAGACACAATCACACCTTATGCCTGCTTTTACGCTCCGGCAGCGAAGAAGGTTAAGGAAGGTTGGCTCGATAAACTCTCGCCTCAAGGGTACGTAGCCGAAAAGCACCAATTATAATGATTATATAATTATGACGATTTTACAGGGTGTAGAGAGCCAGTTTGGTCTACGGGTTGAGGCGCCAGGCTAGAAACTGGGAGGCGGTGAGTTCTAGCACCACCTTAGGTAGGAAAGCAGATTGGGTGATTTTGAGTCACTCACCGGGAATGGGTGAATTCTAGTCCTGCCTCAGGCATGAAAGCTGACTAGTTCACTTTGGATCAATCACCAGGAGACAGTGAATTCTAGTACTGCCCCAGGCATGATAGGATCTAGGTAACTTTGTGTCAATCACCAGGAGAGGGTGAGTTCTAGTACCACCTCAAGTATGAAACCTAGCTAATTCCCTTTGGGTCAATCACCAGGAGACAGTGAATTCTAGTACTGCCCCAGGCATGACAGGAGCTAGGTAACTTTGTGTCAATCACCAGGAGATGGTGAGTTCTAGTACCGCCTCAAGTATGAAACCTAGCTAATTCCCTTTGGGTCAATCACCAGGAGACAGTGAATTCTAGTACTGCCCTTAGGCATGAAAGCAGATGGATGACTTTGGGTCAATGACCAGGAGATGGTGAGTTGTAGTCCTGCCTTAGTTCTGAAAGCCAGCTGGCGACCTTGGGCCAGTTAACTCTCTCTCGGCCCGACTTACCTCACAGGGTTGTTGTGGTAGGGAAAACAGGAGAAAGAAGTATGTGGTATATGTTGAGTTGTTTATAAAACAAATAAAGGATGGATATAAATAAAGACTGTAAGTAAGTAAATAAAAATAAAAGGCAACTGATTCCTCAGAGAGCTTCCTTTTGTGTCATGAAAGGCCCATTTCATGACAAGTGAATTCAGAGATGAATGCATGATGTTGCAAACCCTTTATGGTGAGGGTTGATGAACGAGAAGAACTCTTGCGCTATTTTTGCCTTCTGTAGACTTTACTGATTAGACGGAACAGGAAATTTGTCTAGCATATCTCCTTTTTCTCTTCTTCCTTCATCTCCTCTATCTCCTCCTTTTCTTCTTCCTTTCTTCCTCCTCCTCTTCTTTCTCCTTCTCCTCTTCCTCCTCCTCCTCCTCTTCTTCTTCGTCCTCCTTCTCCTCCTCTTCCTCCTTCTCTTCCTCTCTTCCTCCCTCCTCTTCTTCCTCCTTTTCTTCTCTTCCTCCTCCTTTTTTCCTTCCCCTTCCTCCTTCTCTTCCTCCTCTTTCTTCCTCTTCCTTCTCCTTCCTACTCCTCCTCCTCCCCTTTTCTTCCTCCTCCTCTCTTCCTCCTTTTTTCAAATTGCTTTTGACTTTCTTCCCATGTAGGAAGCGTGTGTTTCAGAAACGCTGGGTGAAGTTTGATGGTGAAAGCATGGCTTATTATAATAATGACAAGGTAAGTCTGTTGCGTTAAATAATACATATTCCACTCTGAGCAAATTATTAGTCTGGATGTAGCCGTAGACAACTGCTTAAACATAGATTCTGGGTAGCAGGGTCACTCATGGTCTGATCCTTATTCTCCATGAAGGTACAAGGCAAGTTATTAGATGTAGGAAGTAAGGAGATATGCAGGGATCATTCCTTGATGGAAATATGCAGGGATCATTCCTTAGCAAAAGCATTTTTAATTCCACCACAAAACAACATTCAGAAGTGGCTCAGGCAAATCCTTCCCTAATTCACTGCAGTATAAGAAGGAGAAGATAGAACACCATAAGACTTTCCAAAGTCTGTTATTACCGCCAATTTCAATAAAAATAGTTTTAGGCTTCCCATGAAGCTGATTTTCTTCCCTTCCCTTCCCTTCCCTTCCCTTCCCTTCCCTCCCTTTTTCTAAGAATGGAGGATTTGGGAGCTGGTAAAAGGAAGAGGAAAAGGAATGGGGACACAGTGGCTCAGTGGCTAAGATGCTGACCTTGTCGATCAGAAAGGTCAGCAGTTCGGAGGTTCGAATCCCTAGCACTGCATCATGGAGTGAGCTCCCGTTCCTTCTCCCAGCTTTTACCAACCCAGCAGTTCGAAAGCAGGTAAAAAATGCAAGTAGAAAAATAGGGGCCACCTTCGGTGGGAAGGGAACAGTGTTCTGTGCGCTTTTGGCATTTAGTCCTGCCGGCCACATCACCACAGAGGCATCTTCAGACAGCACTGGCTCTTCGGCTTTGTAACGGAGATGAGCACCGCCCCCTAAAGCCAGAAACGACTAGTACATATGTGCAAGGGGAACCTTTACCTTTAAAAGGAAGAGATCGTGGATTTCAAAAAAATCTTGTAAGTAGACAGTGACTGCAGTTCCAGATCTAGTCAGCAGATGCCTGTAGATGCCAGGATATAATTTCTGGATGAAAAAAAACAGCTATGAATTTTGCAACAGAGTCAGATCATTCTGGTGAAATGGAGTGACGCTTCCTCTGTGGCAATACGATTGAATGTAAGCAGGCATGGATTTAACCACAAGAAATATGGCAGTCAAACCGACCAGGGTTTTTGTGTAACTGTACAAAAAAAATGCACGGGAAATAAAACACTCTTTGTGGTAGGAATCTTTGGACCATGTGTCTTGGTTTCTTTTTCTGTTGCATGGGATATATAGTTAGTCCTCGACTTATTATCTAGTGACCTTCCAAAGTTACAACATCACTGAAAAAGCAAGTTATGGCCATTAAGCTCTGCTTGCAAAAAAAAATAATAATATGAAGGCCAGTTATCATTTTTGACAGGAAAAAAATAAATCTTCTTTTTGGTCAATCAAGCTTTTGGAACAGAAACGGAAGTTGTGGTCGCTTGGCTAGGAATGGGTAGTTTGCCTTTTGGTGAAGAGACATCATGCTTTTCTTTTGCTTTTGACATAGGACATCTACTCCAAGGGCATCATTCTTCTGTCTGCGATAGCTACAGTCCGGATGCACAGAGACAACAAGTTTGAAGTGGTGACAGCACACCGAATATTTGTCTTCAGGGCTGAGAAGGAAGGTGAGCCTCATTTCCAAGGGTTCCTTTATGGGCTGCAGAGAATTTGATTCTCTTTCACATCAGGGGCGCCAAATCTTGACAATTCCCGGAACAGGAAAAGCAGAAACTTCTAGAATGATAGCATGGGATTGAAATCTTCCATAAGATGAATAAATAAGGAGAATTGTATACATTGGTTCCCTTAGTAAAGGGGTCAGTATTTTCTTTCTTCTGTAAATCTGACAGTTCTTCCTAAACACAAAGCACAAAGGCCAAGATTGTATGGTATTTGTAATGTTATGAAGGAGATCCAGTCAATATTTCATGCGATGTTCTCTCCATCACTTTGGCTACTCCCCTTAAGAAATTAAAAATTGAATAGTCCTCTCTGAGCATCATCTGTCTCCAGTCTACAATACAGTCCTTTCAGCAGTTGCAAGAAGGTTCCACGCACCCAGTTGCATTACTCAGGTGACGCAGAGGGCAGGGATGAACCTCCAAGTGATCTCAGTGACTCTCTAAAAGAGCGTAAATGACCAGCTGTCCGCAAGGAATATAAATCCTTCCTTCCCCACCATCCAGTCAGAGCTGAAGAAGCTTCTAGGGTGAGAAGTCTTCAAAGAATAGCAAGGAAGTCCAGTTGCCTTTTGAGAAAGGATGGAAGGATTTATATTCCTTGCAAACAGCTGGTCATTTGCATCCTTTTAGCAAGTCATTGAGGCCACTTGGGGGTTTATCTATCTTCTGATGAGCAATGTCCCTGGGGAAGCCAGATTCATTTAACAACTTTCTTACTAACTTAACAACTACAGTCATTCAGTTCATGAGTGTGGCAAGAAAAGTTGTTAGAAACGGGGCAACATTTACTTAACACACACAATGAAACCACCAGATTCACTTAACAAGCGTGTTTCTCCACTTTAACAACCTCAGTGTTTCACTTAACAATGGTTGCAGTCTCCCGGGGATCACGTGATCCCCTTTTATGATCTTCTGACAAACAAAAACAATGAGGGGAAGCCAAGTTCACTTATCAACTGGGTTACTAACGGATCTACTACGGCGAGTCGTTTAACAAGTATGCAGAAGAACAATGTCGTACAATGGGGGCCAAGCTCCCTTGACAACTGTCTCACTTAGGAACGGAACTGTTGGGGTCAAATGGGGTCATAGGTCAAGGACACCCTGTATTTCAAGAAGTGTGAAGGGTGTATGGGTGGCAGCCTGCATGGATGTGTAGCACTGTGTCATTTTTTTGTGCACTTATTTTTAGAGGAACGGAACAACTGGGTAACTATGCTTTTCACTGCTCTCCGGTCCCTCCCGGCAATTTCCCGAGCACGGACAGCAGTTCCTCCAGAAAAAAGCGGCTATCTGGAATTGAAAGGCTATAAAACCAAAATCTTCACCCTGCTGCAAGGGAACAGCGTGTGGATTTGCAAGAACAACCAGGTATGCCTGCAATTTTCTTTCTTTCTTTTTCTTTCTTTTTCCCCCTGATGGCCCAAAATCCAAAGTGAGGTTAGTAAGGTCGCTGAGAAAAATTACGAAGCTTGGACTGATTCTATGGTGGGGCTGCAACTGGTTTAACAACCGGTTCTGCGAGCGCACGCTTCACGCGTGCAGGAGCATTCAGTAAATACCCATTGGTACCTCTCCAGGTCACCTTCTAACTTTGCCCGGTAAGTAGAACAGCTGAGGTGCGGTAATCGACATTGCTGCATGAATCAGCTGAGCTGCAAAAGAAGGAAATGTAAGACAGGATTGGGCAGGGGTGGGTGGGCAGGGCCAACTGATCGTCGTTTGTACCAGTTCACTGGAACCGGTGTCAGTTTTGGAAGCCATATTGAGGTCAGATGCTCCCACACTGCCACATCTGAGCCTGAGTAAGTGGAAGGGGGGAGTATATCTAGTTAGACATAATAACATTCTTTTTCTGATTCAAGGTCACAGTGAGAGGAAGTCTTAACTTGGGACGGATGGTGATTGGGCCATGTGATGTGATGATGGGTGCAGGGGATGGATTTTGTAGTTTTTTACTTATTGTAAGGAAGCCCGTAACTTTCAGATTCGGGATTCCCCAGTTGTGCCAGTTACTATCCAAATAAAAAGGAACCTTTGAGAAGATGTCTGTCTCGGAGTTATTGGGCAGAATGGAGGGTTGCTGGAATGCTGACAACCGGTCCAAACTGGCAGCAGCCCACCACTGGACTGATTGTGTATTTACAAAATGGTCTCATGCTCTCCAATTAGATTTTTTTGGGGCAGAAGCTTTAGCCATCTAATCAGTCTTTGAAGAAAATATGAATGGAATGTACTTTTGATTCCACACTGTTGCCTGCTCTTTGAAACTTCGCCCTTCCTTCTTTCTGTTTTCAGCTATAAAACATGTATACAAAATGTTTTATGAGTTGATATTGGCACTTGGAGAAGCTGAACGTTGGCAACACGGATCGTGCACTGTTTAGTTTGGTGGCAGCAATCCCTCTGATAGATAATCCTTGACTTACAACAGTTGGTATCAATGCCTCCGTACAGATAGTCCTCAACTCACAACAACTTGCTTAGTGGTTATTCAAAGTTACAACGGCACTGAAAAACGTAACTTATGACCATTTTTCACACTTAAGACAGTTGCAGCATCCCCATGGTCATGTGATCCAAATTCAGACGCTTGGCAACGGACTCATATTTATGACGGTTGCAGTGTCCAGGGGTCACGTGATCCCCTTTTGTGACAGTCAAAGTCAATGGGGGAAACCAAATTCATAACAACCCTGTTGCTAACTTATCAACTGCAGTGATTCACAATGGTGGCAAGAAAGGCCGTATAGTGGAGCAAAGCTCACTTAACAAATGTCTCACTTAGCAAAAGAAATTGTGTGCTTCATTATGCTCGTAAGTTGAGGACTACCCGTACAGAGATAGGTTCAAAAACAGTGTGTGGGGGGGGGAGTTTTTCTAGTGGTTAAGGCACTAGATGGTTAAGGGGGTGCTCACAGACATCCTGCCATAAAAAGAAGAAAAGGGAGAGGGTAAAAGAGGGAAAGATGAAAGGGCAATAAAGCTTAATAAATAATAGCATAAAAGCAATACAAGCATAATAAAACAAACTGCATCACTGTTTGGTTTGGTGGCAGCAGAGCCTCAGATAGAAAGGCCATACAGAAAGTGGTGAGGACAGTGGAGAAGATCATAGGAAGCTCACTTCCCATTATTCAGGATGCTGCTTATAAGCGCTATTTGCTTAGAACATGAAGCTTCGTTGGAGACCCCATACACTCACTTCATGGTCTGTTTCTGTTGCTCACCTCTGGGAGGAGGTTTTGAAGTGTTTCTAGCTGGACTTCCAGATTCTGTAACAGCTTTGTTCCTTATGCTATCCATCTGGTAAACTTGCAAGATTTGTTTCTCTCACCATGTACATTTAATACATCTGAACTAGACTGTGATGTTTCTCTGTGTCATATGTTTGTGTGTCTATGTGGGTGCCTGGTTGGGGTGTGTTTGAGAATTATCAGAGAAGCCATAGAGATTGAAAAAAGACCTGAAAGCATGAATAGAAGAGATGATTCCACCAGACTGTCAATCATTTGGAAGCCTGCACTCACAAACAAAAAAATCTCCACACCACTAGCCAGGCAAACACCTGGGCACAAACAGATCCCCCCTGATATCTCCAGCTCAAACACACCCCAACCAGGCACCCAGATGAAACCTAGCTTCCTAACAAATGATAGCCATCCATTTACTCAGAGCCAAGCTGCACTAAAAGCCTCCAATACAGGAACACAATGTTGCCAACCAACCAAGACACAAAAAAAGCCACAAAACAGACAGAAGATATTAGAAACACCAATCAAGCAGAACACAGCAAACTCCAAGACCAATAAACACAGACCAAGACTCCCAACCAATCAGGATGAAGAAAAAACCATTCTGGCACAGCAGCAGGCTAGCCCCAAATTTAAAACTGAAACAACTGTAAAAGTCTGACTCACAGACGAACACAATACAGAAGCCTGATGATGGCAGATGAGATTCTGCCTAAACGTTGCTACAACTTGAAAAGCACAACTACAGTGACGTGGGAAAATATCCGAACAAAGCTGAATACCATACACACACACACACACACACACACACACACACACACACACACACACACTGACTTGTAGCAACAGGATATCACTTTTATGTTTCTCAATTTAACTTCTGACATCAATATATTTTCAGTGAGAATTACTAGAGCTGCTTCTCGGAGAGATAAAAAAGTTATCTCCAAAACAGTTAACATGTATAGGCACGCCTTCTTCTCCTTAGAACAAAGGAATGTGAGAAAAGAAAACAAGACTTTTTCTTTTTAACTGCCTTGATTTGTCTATGTAGAGCCTAGACTTGCAGTTTGACTTCAGGTGTGTTTGAACAATGTTCAGGTTTGGGTTTCTTTGGTTCTTTTGGTATTCGATGATATTTGCCACCCACAAATTGGAAGTTGGACTGCCCTACAAAAGCAAGGGAGGGAGGAGTGGGGAGGAAGGAGGGAAAGAGTCTGGAAGGAAGGTATCAGCGTTCCAGAGAAAATCCATTCCTGTCAGTAACTCCAAGACACACGCCGTCTCAAAGTACTTTTATTAGAACAGTACCTGGCACATACTGGGGAAATCCGGAACTAAATCTCCCCATCTTCCCCACAAAGTCCCAAGCTACAACCCATCCCATTTTCCTTCATCACCAGATCACATGCACCAATCCCAAAGTAAGTTCTAATTCTTTCTGTGCCACACTCTGTAACCTTGAATTATCAATATATTTTGTCCACTAAGAGGTACTCAATTAACATTACCCCCTGCCACTTTCTTCAACTATGTGGCAGTGATGAATTCCATAGCTGACAGAAGGAGGGAAGGAGTCTGGAAGGAAGGAAGGAAGGAAGGAAGGAAGGAAGGAAGGAAGGAAGGAAGGAAGGAAGGAAGGAAGGAAGGAAGGAAGGAAGGAAGGAAGGAGTGAATCAGTAAGGAAGGAATCTAGCTATATGAATCAAAGGAAAGAAGGAAGGAAGGAATTAGTTATATAAAAGGAAGGAAAGAAAGAAGGAGTGAATTAATAAGGAAGGAATCTAGCTATATGAATTGAAGGGAAGAAGGAAGGAAGGAAGGGATCTAGCTATATGAATTGAAGGGAAGATGGAAGGAAGGAAGGGATCTAGCTATATGAATCAAAGGAAAGAAAGAAGGAAGGAACGACGAGGAAGGAAGGAATCTAGCCATATGGGACGAAGGAAGGAAGGAATTAGCTATATAAAAAGAAAGAAGGAAGGAAGGAGTGAATTAGTAAGGAAGGAATCCAGGTTTATGAATGGAAGGAAAGGAGGAAGGAGGGAAGAACCTAGCGATATAAATGGAAGGGAGAGAGGGAGGGAGGGAAGGAAGGAAGGAAAGATGGAAGGAAGGAATGTGGCTATATGAATACAAGGAAGGAAGGAAGGGAGAGAGAAATGGGCAAGAAGAAAAGGACATGACATGACATTTTATGCTTGAGAGAAGCCACGGATGGCAGGTTCAAGATAGCTCTGTTATGTACAATTGAGGCACATAGTGGGAAGAGCAAAGAGCACTAGAAAAGAGAAATGAAAAAAGCTTAATCAATTACAGGAAATTGGAAGTCCTATTCAGGTGAATTCAGACCTAATTGCCTGCAATTTTTTTTAAATGGATGATTCAGAGAAGAAAGAGTTATGATGGAGACGAAAAAACTTAATAAGGCCTGAAGGAGCCACTTTGGTGACGCACATGGTTATGAGACAAATGCATTCATTTTGTTAAGAGCTAGGAACAAGTCCGCTGATGATGAATTGGGGACCGTGGAGTGGACAGATTCATGCAGGATATTCCTTCATCAAGGACGGAAGAGATGCTCACCAATTTAGGTAGCTCTTTTAATCTTAAACCAAGTTGATTTGTTGACCTTGGATGATCTCAGTAAGTTGAAGGAAGGCTGGGCCTTGTTAGAACTTGGAAAGACTTTGCACAGGAAGCCAACTACTGTAACTTGGACTGAGATGTTGCAAGGTATCTCAGATCTCTTCCTACCAAAAAGCCCCACATAGTTGTCTTCATCAAGTCACCAGGGGTTGAACCCAGTTTGAAGAACCTTCATATTCAGTGGTGGGATTCAAATTTTTTTGCTACCAGTTCTGTAAGCATGGCTAGGTGGGCGTGGCTTGGCTTGGTGGGCATGGCAGGGGAAGGATACTGTAAAATCTCCATTCCCACCCCACTTCACTAACCTGCTTTCCAGGTCCATTCTCCTGTGCAGGGCAACAAAAGAAGATCCAGGTGATCAGCTGGGACTTGGGAGGCTGAGAATAGATGGGGGCAGGGCCAGTCAGAAGTGGTATTTGCCGGTTCTCCAAACTACTCAAAATTTCTGCTACTGGTTCTCCAGAACTTGTCAGAACCTGCAGAATACCACCTCTATTCATATTGTTTTTACTTTTTCCCATATACCTTTGCACAAAGAAACACAAAAGATACTTGATGCCTTTTTTGGAGGTAGCCATGTTGACTGTTGATTTGTTCCTCTTCTTATAAAAGAGCAAAGGGAGGATGTACGATACAGAAATGGCTATATGAAGTTCTAGGATAAAATAAGATAGGATAGGATAGGATAAGTTTACTATCTATCTGAAGAGAGCTGAAGAAGCTTCTTGGATGAGAAGCGAAATGTCTTCAAAGAAAAACCAGAAAGTCCAGTTGTCTCTTGCAAAAAAGCTCTTTTGGGACAACCATGACCTGGATGACTGAGACTCTCTATAGACATTTAGCTGTACACTAGTAACAAGTTTGCTAAATGAATCTGGCTTCCCCCTGGACGTTGCTCGTCAGAAGATAGATGAACCTCCAAGTGGCCTCAGTGACTCTCTAAAAAGAATGCAAATGACCAACTGTCTGCAAGGAGTATAAATCCTTCTATTCCAGGGGTGTTAACCTCGTGTCATCACATGTCGTATCAGGACTTTTTCCCCTTTGCTAAACCAGGTGTGGGTGGGGCCAGCATGTAATGCATCTGGCCCATGGGTCATGAGTTTGACATCCCTATTCTATTCCCACCATCCAGTCAGAGCTGAAGAAGCTTCTTTGGTGAGAAGTCTTCAAAGAATAGTAAGAAGGTCCAGTTGCCTTTTGACAAAGCATCTTTGGGACAATCATAACCTGGATGACTGAGAATCTCCATAGACATTTAGCTATACTCTATAGACGTTGAGCTTGTCGATCAGAAAGGTTGGCAGTTCGGCGGTTCAAATACCTAGCGCCGCATAATGGAGTGAGCTTCCATTACTTGCCTCATCTCTTGAAGTTCTTACCACTTTTGTAATTTCTACAAAGTAACTTCGGGAAGGGACGTGGTGGCTCAGTGGCTAAGATGCTGAGCTTGTCGATCAGAAAGGTCAGCAGTTCAGTGGTTCAAATCCCTAGCGCCGCGTAACGGAGTGAGTTCCCGTTATTTGTCCCAGCTTCTGCCAACCTAGCAGTGCGAAAGCACATAAAAATGCAAGTAGGAAAATAGGGATACCTTTGGTCCCTAACAGTGTTCCGTGCAGCTTTGGCATTTAGTCATATTGGCCACATGACCACGGAGGCGTCTTCAGACAGTGCTGGCTCTTCGGCTTTGAAATGGAGATAAGCACTGCCCCCTAGAGCCAGAAATGACTAGCATGTATGTGTGAAGGGAACCTTTATCTTTACCTTTATAGAGCTGAAGAAGCTTCTTGGATGAGAAGCAAAACATCTTCAGAGAAAAACCAGAAAGCCCAATTGCCTCTTGCAAAAAACACCTTTGGGACAGCCATGACCTGGATGACTGAGAATCTCCGTAGACATTGAAATGCCCAGTGGAACTATTATCTTGGGGCTTGTCAAAATGGCAAGGCTGGATGGAAGGATTGTTTTCATGGACTTGTGATTCTATTATCTTTTCATTATTGCTGGCTGTTAAGCAAATGCCAGTCACTGATATTGACTCTTCAGACATCTGAATATAAATGAGCTGAGCCAGGGACATAATACGATCACAATTGCTGGAGTCCATTAGCTAGCAGAGTGTGAAATTCTGAATAAACCCTACTTAATTATTACAGTGTTCAGCCACGTTGAAAGCAAAACAAAGCAAAGCAAAGCAGAAAAACGCTCTCTCCCTCTTTCTCTCTCTAAAAAAGGGATATTTTTTTTAATTGCAGCTAAACTGTTATTTTCCTTCTGTGGACTCTTTGGCTGTTGGGAGGTCTTTTGGTTCCCCACTAATGAGAAATTATTTGGGATGGTCACCAAATGATTTAATCTGCATCCTTGTGAGTCTGTCTCTGTAGAGTTGCCTCTTGCTTGTTAATCTCTGCCATTTAGTTTCTGTTTGAAGCAATGGGGTTGGGGAAAACACAAGCACTTCCTTTTAAATAGCCTGGTAAATGCACAATGTTCTCTCGAAATAAAGTTAATTACAGCAGGTATGTATTCTCGGCAATGTTCAATCATAGATCTTATTATGGCTGGGACAGAAATTATCTCTATCAGCTTGGACATTATGTTCCCTTGAAATTGTACTGCCGGATACACAATTAAGAGTTTAAGAGAGTAATATTTCTATATGTGAGCTATTCTAAAAAAAACAGCAGATGTGTTTACCTTATTCCTGCGATAGATCTTACTTGCTGCCACAGAGTGTCACTGCAAACCAAAGTCTAGAAGTAGAAAAAAAAGAAGTGTGCAACTCTGTGTGTCTTATAATAAGAATTGTTTGACTTTTTAAAGCTAGTATTTGGACTACTCGGGAAGTAAAAGGACTCTGTCCATTTTTCTCTGGACTCAGAAAATAAACAAAATCAAGAACAGCTATTCCTTGACTAGAAAAAGAAGAGAAAGTTCTAAAGGTGTTGGCTAGACTGGGAAATTGAAAATACACCCTGGAAGAAGACAACGGTAACCCACCAAGCTCAACCTAAAGGCATCACTGCTTTTTATAATTGAAAAGGCCCTGTTCTCCTCCTGGTTTGGTTTTCTCAGTGTCCAAGGAGAAGGAGGAACTTTGTTGAAAAAGATTGCAAGTTCAGAACATGTAACAGAAGGAATGGCAAAAACTGGAGGGCAGAATTAAAAGAGGGATCAGCCTAGAATCTCTATGTCATCACAAGTGACTCTTTTGAATCCTGTTGACTCTTATCTAACTCTAACTAGGTGTCCGTTGAAAAGATTTCCTGTGCATAGGCAATACATCAGCTTCATTGAACCTTCCTGCCTGACAGAACATGTGTGCATTACTGCACAGGAATCTGCCTTGAAATAATACAATATGTCATGATATTTCGGAGGAACTTAGTCTTTTGACTATTAGAGAGGCTTGTAATTTATTTAGTATTCTTAAATGGATTTTTGTCTTATATGATTCATGTACATAATGTAACAGCAGTAGTTCACAAGACAAGCAAAGAGATAGATAGATAGATAGATAGATAGATAGATAGATAGATAGATAGATAGATAGATAGATAGATAGAGATAGATGAGAGATAAACGGATGGATGATAGGTAGGTACATAGATGGATGGATGATAGGTAGGTAGACAGATATAAAGATAGAGATAGAGATGATAGATGATCGAAAGATAGAGATAGAGATAAGATAGATACATAGATAGATAGATACTGTGTTTCTCACATAATAAGGCCGGGCCTTATTTTTTTTTTGACCCCGAAAAACGGCTAGGACGTCTTTTCGGGGGTGACTTAATTCTCCCCCTTGCATCCTCGGGTGGGTGGGCGGGCGGCGACAGCTTGGATATTCGGGAGACCTTCGGGTTGGGCCACCGTTGCTTTCCCTTCTCCCTTGCTGCCGCGGCGTTTGGCGCAGCCACGTGCAGCCAGTCAGGGCTCCTCCCTGCAACCGGGCCCTGAGGAGACACTAGCTTCAGGCGCTCCCGTCTTCCCTTTGCTTTTGAAGGTAAAGCGAATTATTTTACAAAGCCTCCCCTGCCCGAGAGGGCAGCCCAACCACGTGGGAGGCTAATCTCCGGGGCCTCTTCCGTTCCTCCCGACCTCCTACACTGCGCGCCTCTGACGCGCCCGCTCCCTTCAGCCCAGCGAGCTCTTCCACCTCAAAGAAAGGCCAGGCGGGCGGCTGCGGGCAGCAGCAGCGGAGTCTGAGCCGCTCGCAGCAGAAACAGCCACCACCCATAGCCGGCGGGAGAGCGAGACGAGGTTAGCGCCCGCCAGCCCGGGCGAGATTTGGGAACGAGGGGCAGGAGGAGGCACGCACACACCCGCAGCTCACTTTCCCAGGATGAGCGGAGGGTCCGGCGGGGAGGCGCTCGTTGCCCGCCAGGGCCGCGCCAGAGCCATAAGGGCTGGGCAAAGCTGGGAAAGTGAGCCGCGGGTGTGTGCGTGCCTCCTCCTGCCCCTCGTTCCCAAATCTCGCCCGGGCTGGCGGGCACTAACCTCGCTCGTTCTCCCGCGCCGGGCTACGGGTGGTGGCTGTTTCCGCTGCGAGCGGCTCAGACCCGCTGCTGCTGCCCGCAGCCACCCGCCTGGCCTTTCTTTGAGGTGGAAGAGCTCGCTGGGCTGAAGGGAGCGGCGCGTCAGAGGCGCGCAGCGTAGGGAGGTCGGGGAGGAACGGAAGAGGCCCCGGAGATTAGCCTCCCACGTGGCTGGGCTGCCCTCTCGGGCAGGGGAGGCTTTGTAAAATAATTCGCTTTACCTTCAAAGCAAAGGGAAGACGGGGCGCCTGAAGCCAAGTGTCTCCTCAGGGCTCCGGTTGCAGGGAGGAGCCCTGACTGGGCGCACGTGGCTGCACCAAACGCCGCGGCAGCAAGGGAGAAGGGGCAGCAAGGGAGAAGGGAGAAGCAACGGTGGAAGGTCTCCCGATATGAAGTGCCCCACCAACGCAGGCAGCACCATATCCGGGCATGCAACAAAAGTACTTACTAACGGCAAGCCCCCCCCTGCTCTCCCCCCCCCCATTTCACATGTTTAATATGGGGCTTAATTTGGGGGGGAGGGGGTTAATTTGATTTTATGCCAATAAAACATGGTGGGGCTTCCTATTGGTGGAGGCCGTATTGTTGGAGAAACACGATAGATAGATAGATAGATAGATAGATAGATAGATAGATAGATAGATAGATAGATAGATAGATAGATATATCTGATTCTGAAGAGGGTTAAACTTGATGGCTTCAGTGACACTTTTTAATCCTACGAAATTTATGAGATGTTAAGAGATAGGGGTTCTAAACTCGATTCACTTATGAATTTAATTGGTGGCTAAACCAAGATAAAAAGTACTTCTTGACTATAGGCGTACTGTCATTTTCTTAGGATTAGCAATAGCACTTAGACTTACATACTGCTTTACAGCGATTTACAGCCCTCTCCAAGTGGTTTACACTGTCAGCCTCTTGCCCCCAACCATCAGGGTCCTCATTTTACCAACCTTGGAAGGATGGAAGGATGAGTCAACCTTGAGCCGGTCAGGATCAAACTCCTGGCTATGGGCAGAGTTAATCTGCAATACTGCATTCTAGCTACTGCCCCACCATGGCTCTTGCTTCTCACATATTTTTGAAATCACACACACACACACACACACACACACACAAACTCTGACATCAAACTCACAGAAAAACCAATGTGTGAAATCTGCTGGGTAGATCATTAAAATTATAATCCCTAGAACGATTGAGCTAAGCAGTCTTCAATGCAGGCAAATTAAAGGAACCTTCACATGGCTCTGTATACTCTGTATACAGACACTTTTCCCATGCCGGTCTGTTTTGAAAATACATTTCATCTGATGTTTTTTTGTTTTTTTGTTTTACAAGACATGGTCCTGATGTGCTTTTCTTCTCTCCTTCAGGATTTTAAGTCTGGTTATGGCATCACAATCATACCGATGAACGTGGCTAACGTGAGGCAGATTGATCGGACCGCAAAGCAATGTTTTGAAATAATTACACCTTATCGAAGCTTCAGGTAAATCCAGCGAATGTTGGCTTTTTAAAATGTTAAGGCAGAAGTTTGGAGAACAGTGAAATAAAAAGTACTCTTACACAACATTGAGATATTCCTTGATTGACAACAGCTGATTTAGTGAGCCTTCAAACTTACTTTCAAAAAGAGACTGGGCTGCCATTTGTCAGAAATGGTGTAGGGTCTCCTGCTTGGGTGGGGGTTGGGCTAGATGACCTACAAAGTCCCTTCCAACTCTGATTATCAGTTATCTGTTTCAATGGCACTGAAAAACTGACTTATGACTATTTTTCACACTTACAAATGGGTGGGATTCTACCAGTTTGGATTGGTTCGGGCTCTGAAGATCAGTTTCTTTATTTCCTTTTGTGAGAGCACAGCTGGTTCGCACGGCAGAGCGTTTGCCGCACCTCAGCTGTTTTAGTTGCAGGGACTGCAGAAGAAGGTAAATGTGCTGACCCAGGGTAGGATACAAAATAAACACAGTCACGAAAACAGGTGAAGCCCCTTTTATTCCTTCACTTTGCTTCAAAGCTCCAAATATCCTTGACTGGAGACAAAAAATTCCCCCACAAGCAGTTACGAAAAGGAGGAAATGCCGTTTAAACTAAGTATGCCTATAAATTATAAAGAGTAAAAACAACACAATGAAGCAATTAAGGGAACCAGGCAAGATAAGGGCTTGAAGACGTCCATAGATATTGGAACACACACTGGGAAGGACGCCAAACTCAGAGAGGAACCGACAGACTAGAAATATTTTTATGCTTTGTTTCCAGCACTGGCCCATAAGCATGTCCGTCTTTTTGACCAGTTCTCACAGCTGCAGCCCATGAAGAGGATCAAGGCCCTTTCCTCCCCAATAGACCACACCATTCACATCTCTCTCTTATCCTCTCCTCCCTGCGTGCCCTAGGATGGAGAGGGGATGGGCCTGGGTCCTCCTCTGACTGCCCAGCCAGCCTCTGCCCTTTCCCAGCCTGCTCCACAACCTCCGGAGCTACACTCCCACTCCCTGTCAGCTGCTCCTCTTCTCCCTCAGAGTCAATCTCCACCAGGAGCACGACGGTAAATATAAAACCTTTTTGAAATGCGGAGCATTTGGTGCGAATGCGCGTGATTCCCAAACCGATTGTTATATCGGAAGAATCACACCCCTGCTTTCAAACATTGCAGCATCCCCACGTGGTCACATGATCAAAATTCAGGCACTTGGCAACCGACTCATATTTGTTACAGTTGCGGTATCCCGTGGGTCACGGGATCCCCATTTGCGGCCTTTGGACAAGCAAAGTCGATGGGGAAGCTAGATTTGCTTAACAACCGTGTCGCTAACTTAACTGCAGTGATTCACTTAACCACTGTGGCAAGAAATGTCATAAAATGGGGCAAAACTCAACAAACATCTCCCTTAGTAATAAATTTCAGGCTTAATTGTGGTCGTAAGTCAAGGACTACCTGTAATAGCTCTTTCAGTATAACAAAGAATAACTGGAGTGAACATATTTGTTGCGAATTAGTTTGAACAATAGTTCACTTCCTTTAGTATTTCCTACATCTTTTTTTATGTGTGTGTGTGTGTGATATTTAAATTACATAATGTTTTGTTTCCCCCAAATGAAAATAGTGTGATGTTTAGAGATCGGTAAAAATAATTGTTGCCAACTTGACAATTTGAAGACTTGTGGACTTCAACTCCCAGAGTTCCTCACCAGCCATGTTGAGGAATTTAACATACTGGCTGAGGAATTCTGGGAGTTGAAACCCACATGCCAGCTGAGGAATTCTGAGAGTTGAAATCCACATGCCAGCTGAGGAATTCTGAGAGTTGAAATTCATTTGCTGGCTGAGGAATTCTGTGTTCACCCTGGGTGGGATACAAAATAAACACAGTCACAAAAATCAGGTGAAGCCCCTTTTATTCCTTCACTTTGCTTCCAAGCTCCAAATATCTTTGACTGGAGACAGAAAACTCCCACACAAACAGTTACAAGAAGGAGGAAATTCCATTTAAATTATAAAGAGTAAAAAAAACAACACAAACTAGGCAAGATAAGGGCTTGAAGACGTCCACAGATATCAAAACACACACTGGGAAGAACGCCAAACTTAGAGAGTAACTATAAACTAGAGATATTTACATGCTTTGTTTCCAGCATTCGCCCGTACACATGTCCGTCCTCTTATCCAGTTGTCACAGCTGCAGCCCATGAAGAGGATCAAGGCCCTCTCCTCCCCAGTAGACCACATCTCTCCCTTATCCTCTCCTCCCTGCATGGCCTAGGATGGAGAGGGGATGGGCCTGGGTCCTCCTCTGACTGCCCAGCTGGCCTCTGCCCTTCCCAGCCTCCTCCACAACCACCGGAGCCACACTTCCACTCCCTGTCAGCTGTTCCCCATCTCCCTCAGAGTCAATCTCCACCAGGGGCATGACAAATTCTGAGAGTTGAAATCCACATGCCAGCTGAGGAATTCTGGGAGTTGAATTCTGAGAGTTGAAGTCCACAACTCTTAAAGTTGCCAAGTTTGGAAAATCCTGCACTAGACCAAACTGACTCTAAATTGCTGCATTTCAGCTTTACTGCCGAATCTGAGAAAGAAAAGCAGGATTGGATTGAAGCGCTCCAGCAGTCCATCGCCGAAACTCTGTCTGACTACGAAGTAGCTGAGAAGATCTGGTTCAATGAATCGAACCGGATTTGTGCTGATTGTAAAACTCCTGATCCCGACTGGGCGTCCATCAATCTCTGCGTCATCATTTGCAAGAAGTGTGCAGGTAATTAAGAAACTCTCGGGATTCCCCCGGAGCCAGTATGGCAACTTTATAAATTAGTGGCATGCCTAAAAGCCCATTTATATTCTTTTACTATGGGGTTCACAATCACGTTCATGATTTCAAGTTGCACGTACCATTTATGTCACCAAAACTATGGTAGTAACACTGCAGTTGTGCAGATTGAAGAGGATATTTGCTCTCTGAGCTTGGTGGTTTTCTTGTAGACGTTTCATGACCCAACTAAGTAACATCATCAATGCTGGAAATATATTGGTAGCCACTTGTAGAGAAACAGAAAGCATACCCCACTTCCTTCTGGCACTGATGATGTAACCTAGTTGGGTCATGAAACGTCTGTAAGAAAAGAACCAAGCATAGAGACACCTCCCCCATGCTATCAAGATCTGATCACCTCAATATTGAAAGATGATACCAACTCTTTTGTAGGCTCATCTTAAAGTATTATTCTTAAACTTGAAAGCAAGGATTGCATTTTTTTTTCCTATTTAGAACTGCATTTTCTTAAGATATAGGTTGGGAGCTGCATGACAATAATTGATGAACCCAAATCAAACAATACTTTTCCTTCCCTTCTTTCCTTCTCCCTCAATTCCTTCCTTCCTTCCTTCCTTCCTTCCTTCCTTCCTTCCTTCCTTCCTTCCTTCCTTCCTTCCTTCCTTCCTTCCTTCCTTCCTTCCTTCCTTCCTTCCTTCCTTCCTGACAAATTGCTTATTTATCAGGACTGCATGAAATTAAGTCAACGGCTGTAACTCTGCTGCAGAGTTTACATGGCTTAAGCTTGGCTGTCTTAGAACCCATATTTCCAAGTGTGATTAAGCTCTGCAGGAGAGGCCTTCTTGATCCACATCCACATGGTTTGAGACAGACATGCATGACACAGCTACACTTGCTCCGATTGTGTTGTCTGATTGCTCACACCCACCCACTTGAATGGGTACGCACTTTCATTAACACTTCTCTGTGTTAGAAACTTCATCAAATCTTTCCGTTCAAACTTATTGTCAACTCGTAAATCATTCCTATGCCTGTTTCCGAGTTGCTATAAGAAGGAGTGGCGGGGGGAAGGCCTGAGGGAGCAGTGTGGTAGATGAAGGCCAGAACCACATTCAATGCTTATCTTGTGGAGATTGTAGCCTAGGCTACTGGATCTTCTGCTCACGAAAATCCTTCGTTGGAGATTGTGATTGATGACATCCAGCCCGTGAATGTGTTTCATTGGAGAATTTGATATATGACACATGGGGGGGGGGAAGGATCATAGGTGATAATAAATTATGTGTCTCAGAGTTGGCTTCATACGGGTTAGTGCCGGCATGTTGCTCCTAATAAATCTTTTGAATTCTTTTGTACCTTGGCTTGAGGCTCATGATTTAATTAGGGCAATCGTCAGAACCCTGACACTTATTCCCTGGCAGTTTGGGTATATTTGCCTTCAAATTCCTCTCCTCTGTGGTACTGACCTTCAAGGATGATTTTTTTTCTGTTTATCCCAGGGCAGCACAGATCGTTAGGACCCAGAGATTCAAAGGTGCGAAGTCTCAAAATGGATGCCAGCGTTTGGACCAATGAACTCATCGAGGTAGGAAAGGAGCTGGTGGACAAAGAACAGCAGGAGGAGTCTATTTGACTTAGAAATTCATGATGTTTGATTGCATATTTTAGTACAGCTAGTGGTTCTAGCCGACGATCATTTAAATATGAGCCAGCCCTATGCTGCAGCTGCCAAAAAAGCCAACACAATCCTAGGCTGCATCAACAGAGGGATAGAATCAAGATCACGGGAAGTATTAGTATTGTTTTTCTAAAGCCTTATTAAGAGCACACGTGGAATATTGCATCTAGTTTTGGTTGCCATGGTATAAAGACAGTAGAAAGAGTACAGAGATTTAGACATTTTCTAAAGGAAAAAAAACATCCAATCCAAATAACCAGGAAGAATCAGCAGAAATAAGAACTTGTTATTTAACCATAATCAAATCTCTTGAAGTTCTTACCACCTTTGTAATTTCCACAAAGTAACTTTGGTAAAGGACACAGTGGCTCAGTGGCTAAGATGCTGAGCTCGTCGATCAGAAAGGTCGGCAGTTCGGTGGTTCGAATCCCTAGTGCCACGTAACGGAGTGAGCTCCCGTTTCTTTCCCAGCTTCTGCCAACCTAGCAGTTCGAAAGCATGTAAAAATGCAAGGAGAAAAATAGGGACCCCTTTGGTGGGAAGGGAACAGTGTTCCGTGTGCCTTCGGCATTTAGTCATGCCGGCCACATGACCACGGAGACATCTTTGGACAGCGCTGGTTCTTTGGCTTTGTAATGGAGATGAGCATTGCCCCCTAGAGCCAGAAATGATAGCATGTATGTACGAGGGGGTCCTTTTTTTTTCTAATATCCTTGCCTTGAAGTTCTTACAACCTTTGTAATTTCTACAAAGTAACCTCGGCAAATCTCTTATACTGTATTTCAATTTAAAAGGGTATCCCAAGTTGTTGTGATGTTCATTATTTGTACATCTTTTTTCCATTTTTAAATGATCATCCAAGTGTATCTGTAAATCCAATATTTCTGTCTTGTTATTTTAAGTTGTAATTTTAAAACCCACCTTGGCCTCCAACTCAATTTTCTCCAGAGGTATTTGTTCATCTTCAGTAGTAACTTTTGCTTGCAATAAAGAATGTAAAAGTTCAAGCAATCAAACATTTCCTTTAAAGTAGTCATTTTTGTGCTATAGTAATCAACTTTCAAAGTCTTGTTTTACAACTGATATGTAAACAAGGCTGATTTTCCCCCCACACACAGGAAGGTCTTTCTAATTATCTTCAAAGTCTTTCTTTAAGTCAACTTCACAAAGCCTTCACATTTACAAAGCTTGGCAGAAACAATTTGGAAATCACCCCTTTGCTGCAAGAAATTACCAAAAATTTAAGATCTTACAAAGCTGGAATGGTGGGATTTTGTTTCATTTTAAATGGATTGAAGAGAATTCTCACCCAACAACTGGTGGGCTTGTGATTTTACAGTCTTAAATGAGCAAGAAGAAAACTAAAACTGCAAAGTGATTAAAAAGATGAGGTTGGATCTCATCTTAAATCCTGAAGGGATGATTTAATGCTCAGAACCTGATGGAATCCACTGACTCATATTTATGACGGTTGCAGTGTCCTGGGGTTATGGGATTCCTCTTTTGAGACCTTCTAACAAGCACAGTGAATGAGGAAGCCCGATTCACGTAATGACTGTGGCAAGAATGGTCATAAAATGGGGGCAAAATTCACTTAACCACTTTGCAGCATAAATTTTGGGTTCAATTGTGGTCATAAGTCGAGGACTACCTGTGTTTTGCTTTGATTTAATTTTCTGAATAAAATAAAAAAAAATAGTCAAAAAAATCAGTTCCTTTCCAAGCTTCTTTAATCTCAATTTCCCCCCTCTATTTCCTTTTGTAGCTTTTTATTTTGATAGGCAACGAAAGGGCCAACAGCTTTTGGGAAGGTAATCTCCAACCAGATGAAAAATTACAAGTGGATGCCCCAGATGACAAGAGGCTAACTTTTATTACCCAAAAATATAAAGAAGGGAAATTCCGAAAAATTACGCTGCTGTTTAAAACCAAAGATGAGTTAAACAAGGTAACCGCGGGTGGAAATGATGAGGATGGGAACAATTTGGGGTCCTTTTTTGTTTTTTTGTTGAAAAAAAAATCTAAAGTGTTTGAGAGAGAAAAGTAGAGGAGAATCTTGTGCTATGCTTTGGGATTAAACGGGGGACGGCTTTCTTAATGCAAAGTAATAAGTTCATTAACCTGATGGATAGAAATTAAATGAAATAAATAATCGCAACCCATAATGGCAATGAGCCTGAAGGATGTAGTTTCTATGCATGTAGGGTAACATGACAATACAATATAGAAGGTAGATGTGAATGACCCGGAGTATATCAGAAATATAACAAAAACCAAAACGTAAATAAAAGTCCTTTAATGCAGTGGTCCCCAACCTTTTTTGTACCAGGGACCGGTTTCAAGCAGAAACATTTTTCAAGGACCGGGGGGGGGGGGGGAGAATCCGAGTTTGGTAGTTTGCTTGCAGACGTTTCATTACCTGACTAGGTAACATCTGATGTTGTTACCTAGTCGGGTAATAAAACGTCTGCCAGCAAACCACCAAGTTCAGGGAGCGCCTCGGCCCTGCCTCCCTCAGCCCCATCCCTCAGGTGTCTCCCTCCCTCCCTCCCTCAGGTGTCTGCCTCGTTCCTCTCTCAGTCACTCTATCGCTCCTCCAGCAGCCCAAGAAGCCGGGGGTGGCTTTCCTGTCGCCACAGCTTCCCAAAGCGCCCGTTTCACCCCACCCGCCCGCCCGCCGCTCGCGGTTCAATCCACAGTGCTCCGTTCTACCTGCCTGCCTGCCTGCCTTCTTCGTTTCGGAGCAGCTTCGGCTGATAAAAAGAGGCGAATAGTTATTATTCTCAGCCGAAGCTGCTCCCAAACAACCAGACAGGCAGGCAGGCAGAACGGAGCACTGTGGATTGAACCGCGAGCGAGCGGGCGGGCGGGGTGGGGGTGAAACGGGCGCTTCGGGGAAGCTGCGGCGACAGGAAAAGCCACCCCCCCCCAGCTTCTTTGAAACAGTTTCTTCCTGGGCTGGTGGAGGAGCGAGAAAGCGACTGAGAGAGCTGAGCCAGAGAGCAGGACAGGCTTCGGTTGCTTCCTCCCTCCCCTTCTTTCATTTGTGTCCTTGATCCCCGATCCCAGCAGCATTCACCGAAGGCGAAGAAAGCCGCCATTTTTTTTAATTTTTTTTTCTTTGCGGCCCGGTAAAGAGTGCTCCACGGCCCGGTACCGGTCCGCGGCCCGGTGGTTGGGGACCCCTGCTTTAATGCCTTCAACTTGGCTTCACTATTTAATTGTTCATAGCTGAAGATTTTTTAGCTGAAGATTATTTTCAAAATGACATTCCAAATGAAAGAAACACAGTTCAAGTTCAAAGAGCTGATAATGAAGCAAAAACCAAAAACAAACTGCACTGAATAAAGTTCCACGACAAACCAGGATAAATAATTGCCAACTTCAGGAAGATAACCAGGTACAGTCTGTTAGAAGAACGCCAACCAAGATCAACCTCCTCTAGGGATAAAACACTAATTTGTCTCCAGCGTTTGTTAGCACGCAGGTCCAAACTCTTATGCAGATCTCACACCTGCAACCCATGAAGAGGATCATGGCCTTCTCCTCCCGAGTAGACCATGTTTTACCCTGATCGTCTCCTCCCTGCATGCCCTAGGATGGATAGGGGATGGGCCTGGTTCCTCCTCTGACTGCTCAGCTGGCCTCTGCCCTTCCCCACCCTCCTCCACCACCACTCCCTGTCGGCTGTTCCTCCTCTTCCTTAGAGTCAGTCTCCACCAGGAGAATAGAATAATAGAATAGAATAGAATAGAATAGAATAGAATAGAATAGAATAGAATAGAATAGAATAGAATAGAATAGAATAGAATTCTTTATTGGCCAAGTGTGATTGGGCACACAAGGAATTTTTCTTGGTCCATATGCTCTCAGTGTACATAAAAGAAAAGAAGATTATTACATTAAGATAAAACCACAAAAATTACCATAATATGGAGCCATAGAATTGCAATGGGATAGAAGTAATAATTCAATAGCTAAGGAAAGTAACCTTCTAACTGCTTCTGTGGGACAACCTGCCACAGCCAACTCACCCTGGCCAACTCACCACAATCAACTCACCACAGCCAACTGCCAACCACTGCCAACTCACCCTGGGCATCTCACCATGGCCAACTTCTCTCCGGGACAGCTCACCACAGGACAACTTGCTGAGGAAAAAGTTTAAGAATTTTATTTAATTATTTAAAATAAACACAAACATGATTTTAATGCTCGTCATTCACATTTCATTCTGTCCTTTCTTTTGCATCCTTGTTTAACGATTCTGTGCCACCATTTCGTTGATATTAGTGTAACTCTTGTCCCAGAATGAGTTGTCCTGTGGCCAGTTGACCCACAGATAGATGACAATACAATGGAGAAGATTATTATATTAAGATAAAACCATAAAAATTACCATATTATGGAGTCATAGAATTGCAATGGGATAGAAGTAATAATTCAATAGCTAAGGAAAATAACCATCTAACTGCTTCTGGTGTGGAGTGAGACAACTTGTCACAGCCAACTCACCATGTTTTTGTCCCAGAATGAGCTGTCCTGTGGCCAGTTGGCCCACAGCAAGACGACCACAGCGAATTGTTGTAGACCAGGGGTGTCAAACTCAATTTCATTGAGGGCCGCTTCAGGGCTGTGGTTGACCTCGGGGGGGCTGTGGGGGCATGGTTGACTGGGTGGGCGTGGGTGTCTGGGTGGGTGTGGCCAGCTTGATGCCACTCCCCAAACTGCTGGCATGTTTCCTTTTCGCATTGGGTTGACCAGGCTAAAGCCACGCTGGCCCGATGTTTCCTCTTCACATTGAGTAGACAGGCCAAAGTGATGTGGGATGGCCCCTTAACCCACATCATGGATCGGATCTGACCCACGGGCCTTGTGTTTGACACCCCTGAGTTAGGTGCTTGAGAGCATCTTGGTGACTATAACTCTTTTCTGCATGCTCACTCTTGTCTTTGTGAGTGATCCCATTCAGTTAAGAAATGTCAATCTGTTCTTCTTTGTCATTCTGCTCATACTTTTCATCTTTGTGACCAGGCGCTCTGTGCTGCAGTTATTAAGCCCGATGTCTTGGAGACCATGATGTTATTGTTCAGTGGAGCAGACGTGATGTGTGCAACAGGTGATCCCGTGTTCAGCACTCCATATTTGTTAGCCAAAAAATCCGGGCAGAGGTTGCAAATGGAATTCCTCCACCATAATAAGTTTTCAGGTATGTGTCGTGCCCCTGTTGGAATCTGATTCCGAGGGGAAGGTCGAGCAGCTGACAAGGAGTGGGAGTGTGGCTCCGGTGGCTGGGGAGGAAACTGGGGAAGGGCACAGTCCTGCTGGGCATTGAGAGGAAGACCCAGGGCCACCCCCTCTTCATCCCAGGGCATGCAGGGAGGAACGGAGAAGGGAGCAATGTGAGTTATGTGGGTTACGGGGGAGGAAAGGGCTCTGATTCCCTTCATTAGCTGCAGCTGGGAAAACAGGATTTAAAAGGGGTGTTTGTGCACAGCACCTTGCTGGAAGCAAAGCGTGAATTATCTTGGTTTGTCAAGTCTTACCTGGGTTCTGGCATCCTCCCAACTGTGTCTGTTTCATTATCTTTTGGAAGTCTGCAATTCCTTTATCCTGTCTTGTCTCGTTAATTGCTGCAGCGTGGTTTGTGTTGGTTTTTATTTATAATTTATATATGTACTTTGGGTTCGAATGGAATTTCTTCCCTTTAAAAAACTGTTCTTGGGAGACTTTTTTCTCCAGCCGATGATAATTGGACATTGGGGGCCAGGTTGGAGGAATTAAAGGGACTTTACCTACTTTTGTGACTTTGTTGCTTTTGTGCTTCGCCCTGGGCCATCATAGTATGGTTTTTCAAGTCGCGTGTGCCTTAGGGTCTCCTGCTCGGGCAGAGAGCTGGACTGGAAGACCTCCGAGGTCCCTCCCAACTCTGTTATGCTATGCGCTATGTTCTATTTCCTGAATGCTGAAACCAAATGCTGAGTACACCTGACTCTGCGTCAACCTAAGCTTTCTAGCTTCCGCTCTTCAGAGCAAGTAGTCTTAAGCAATGATGTGAATTTTAACTTTCATAACTAATAGTTCTTCCTTACTTTATAGATTTTTCCAACCGTGATGGCCGCACCAACACCACTTCCTCTCCCGATTCCCCCTTACCATCCTTCCTTTATGATAATTTATACATGGTTTCCTTCAACCCTTCCAAGCTGTTTAGTGAGAGAAAAATTAAAGAAGGTATGTTGGTCTTTCTTTCCTATTTATGGCTTAGGTATCCTGGTATTATTGTCAGCCTTGGAAGCCATATTTTACTTAGAAGCTTCTAGGCTCCCGTATTTTAGTGCCTGGGAATTTGGGAGGGGGGATTTCATAGAGAGGTGGAAGATTAGACACAACAACATTCTTTCTCAGAGAGTCAAGGACATGTTGCCCTGCACATGGAGATGAATGTCTGGAGGAATGTCTCCAGTTGGAACGATGGTTGGTTGGACCATGTGATGGACTGGTGGGTGTAGGGGATGAGTTTTGATTTTTCAGTTGGGAAGGGAAAACCCAAAACTCTCAGATTCAAATTTTCCCAGATGTGCCAATATGACTTCTTTAACGAACTCTTACTTGATGAATTTTGTTTCTGAGTGCCAAATGAAATCGGGAGTTTCATTGGAACACTGACAATTATATTGGTCAGATGCTAGATCTCAGAAACCATAGCTTGAGCCAAGGATGAAGAAGGAGAAAGTTGGTCTGCAGCAGAAAACATATATTTATTATTTGCTTGCTTGTTCATTTGTATTATTTTGGCCATCCAACAACTAACTAAACAACTAAACTTAAAAAGACATAAAACTGCTGCAGCTATTAAATTCAACAGGCAGCCTGGACTAAAATGTTCTAATACAAAATTTACAAAACAGAACAGTAGCCATTATCATGTTGCCTGTGGTGGGATAAATCAAATAGCTGGATGGATGGATGGATGGATGGATGATAGGAAGATAGATGATAGATGATAAAGATAAAAGCTAGATTACACTGTGCCGTATATGTAGGATAGATGAGAGATTAACTAAGAAAGAGAGAGATAAAGATGATAGATCCTGAAGAGAAAGAGAGACAGAAAAAGAAAGAAAGAAAAAGAAAGGGTGAATGGATGGAAAAGAGGAGGAGGAAGGGTAGGAGGGAAAAAGGAAGAGAAGAAAGGATGGAAGGAAGGAAGGAAGGAAAAGATAGGAGGAAGAAAGGAAAGGAAGGAAGGAAAGAAGGGTAGGAGGGAGAAAGGAAGGAAGGAAAGGTAGAAGGGAGAGAAAAGGAAAGGAAGGAAGGAAGATCTACAGTCGTCTTCTTCCCTTTATTCATTTTAGGAACATTGGCTAAGAGCTAACTTTAGTCATTTTTTAACACTATAGGAAATCTTGCCTGGTTATATCTGATCAGAATACATTTGGGGGGGATGATCTTTTTGAGACTCTTTTTTTTCTCCTCTCCTCTCCTCATGCGATAGCTTGTTTTCCTTAGCTTTGCCCCACTGAGCAGGCTTTCTACCCTGACTTCCACCAGCATAAAATAGATTGACTCTAAAGGCTTCTATCTCCATCCCATGGGGTGAGGTGGGATGAAGAGCAGCCTCTTCTAGCTTTTGGCCGCTCTACACTCCACCCTTTCTTTTTCAGCCAGTTTCTGTCCAGCTATAGTTTTGTTTCCCCGCAGCTTTCATTTCTGTTCCAGTTCAGCGGGTGTCTTATTTTTCCGCTTACGTTTCCTTTCTCTTTTTTTCTTTTTGCCTCCCCGATCTCTCGTGTTTGCGTCTTGAGGGTTTCTGTACATCGGCAATTGGCGACTACAATAAGAAGCTTTTAAAAGCCTCTGTTTTTCTTTGGGTTCTTTAAAAAGGAAAAATAAAAAAAAACATGCCTGCGTCATTTCAATGAGGCTATTTAAAAATATCAAAAGGAAAGGAATAAGCTTTCCTAGGCTTATTCGCATTAACCATCAAAACATCCCCTTGTTTAAGATGAAAGCTTGGTTGAAGTTGGACTGGCTACTTAAATGAGCCTAAATGGGAAGCGGAGTAATGGACTTAATTTAGAAATTTGATTATTTCTCATAGGGATGGAAGTTCAAAGAACTTTATTTGGTGCAGAGGTGTACATAAAATCCATAGGTTCAGGATGTCAGATGTGAAATGTGCAAATATTGATTTTAGATCCAGGCAAGATTTTACTTAGTCTAAGCTCACTTGATCTCCCATTTTATGCATTCTGTGTCTCGATATACTTACCTGTCTTATTTGAATTTCCATATGGAGATTGGATTTTTAAAAGCATTATTAGTGAGCCATGGTGGCGCAGTGGTTAGAGTGCAGTACTGCAGGCGACTTCTGCCGATTGCCAACTGCCTGCAATTTGGCAGTTCGAATCTCACCAGGCTCAAGGTTGACTCAGCCTTCCATCCTTCTGAGGTCGGTAAAATGAGGACTCAGATTGTTGTCCTCATGTCCTCAGGCTGACTCTGTAAACCGCTTAGAGAGGGCTGTATAGCACTGTAAAGCAGTATATAAATCTAAGTGCTATTGCTATTATGACCCAATTAATTTAAATTATCCAGCAGAATGTCCAATTCTTAGATTTCTGTCTTAAAGATAAAATAATTTTGCAAAACAGTCTGGTTATTAAAAGCAGAATCTCTTGTAAGTTAAAATAACAGATCTAGGATAACTCGCCGCAGCCACCTTGCCATGGCCAACTTACCCTAGCCTTTTATACGCCACTGTTTCTTCGACATTATTTTAATTTTTGTCATTCCCCTTT
Source organism: Notechis scutatus (assembly GCF_049901735.1). Lineage (NCBI taxonomy): Eukaryota > Metazoa > Chordata > Lepidosauria > Squamata > Elapidae > Notechis > Notechis scutatus. The sequence goes on from NC_142012.1 coordinate 55,058,152, forward strand.
CGTTTTGTCCTGCCTTTGGTATCCTGTCTTGAAGGATTCTATTCCACCATTTCTTTGATGTATACAAGAATTATACTAATATCAAAGAAATGGTGGAATAGAATCATTAAAGCAAGGATGCTGTAGGAGGGACAAAATGAAACAGGAATGACAAAAATTCAAATAACATCGAAGAAACAGTGATGGAAAACAGTGCAGTTATGTTAAGCTATCCCACCGCTGGCCAGGTGAGTGGATGAGGTGAGTTGGCTGGGGTGAATTGGCTGGGATGAGACAGCCCCGGCAAGTTGTCCCATTTCGAAAATGACAGCTAGCAAATCGGTTGTGCATCACCAAATCACAGAATTCTTTGGTAAAGGCAAATGGAAGATCGACGTTTTGCAAGACTCATTGAAGGACTCTGTTGGCTATGCCTGTTTTCCATCATGGATTGTTTGCTAATCATCCTGTGATAATGATTAACTCTCCAGTTAATAAAAGAAATCCATCTTTGAATATAGAGTGCAATAAGAGATGGTGCGTGTTGGAAAGCGGCTTTTTGAGTTACTATGAGAATGAGAAGATGGCCACCCCAAGTGGCACATTGGACATTGGTGAAGTCATCTGTCTTGTCATTCATAAGTCGGAAGACACCTTACCCACGGGGTAAGTCCGAGGTCTTTGTTGGTTTTGGTTAATGCTTTGCTCTGTCAGTGTTGATTTATTGTTATTGTTATTGTTAAATCTTTAGTGAGATTCACAGCCTTTGGGGCTGGTTGGTAGCTCAACAGCTCAAGTCCTAGGAAATGTTCAGGTAGCGTCGGAGGATTTAAACTGTTCCAAGTAGGGTGGTTTTTTGTAGAATCAGGGTATTCAAATCTGATAAATTCAGGATTTCCAAATAGCCAGGCAGCCCTTTAGGTGTTGCTCCAAGGGCTCCAGTTACAATGGGGATAACACACGATTTCTTTTTCCAAAGTCGCTCAACTTCAATTTGTAAGTCCCAATACGTTGTGATTTTTTTTCTTGCTGTGTGTCTACAATTCATGCATCACCAGGTATTGCAATGTCAATGAACCAAACCTTTTTCTTTTCAACTATTGTTATGTCAGGTGTGTTGTGGGCCAAGTGCCTGTCAGTCTGAATTCTGAAGTCCCACAAGATCTTGACTTTTTCATTCCCCAGAACCTTCAACTTGATGTTCCCAGTAGTTCTTATTATACTCAAATCCAAACTTTTGGCAGTTTCCAGTGAATGATATTGTTATTATTATTATTATTATTATTATTATTATTATTATTATTATTATTATTATTATTATTATTATTATTATTATTATTAATATTATTAATATTATCTTTTATTAATAATCTTTTATTATTATCTTTTATTCATTAAATATGAAACTCAGTCAACTGAACATTTAAAAATGTATCATCATCATCATCATCATCGTTATTTTGGAAAGCAACTTTTTATAATGGTTGTTACATTCTTACGGTGGAAGTTTTAATTTTGGATTTCTCATTGTAAATTGCTGGTAGTTCATGGCCGATCTAAGGATAAACAAATAGAACATAGAATCAAAGAGTTGAAAAGGACCTTGGAGGTCTTCTAGTCCAACCCCCTGCTCAAGTAGAAAACCCTATTCAATTCCAGAGAAATGGGTGTCAAGTCTCTTTTTGAAAGCCTCCAGTGATGGAGCACCCACAAGGTTGATTGATGGTTGATTGAATGGAATGGAATCAATGAACCAATGGATGAATTAATGATTGAATCAATAAATGGAGTGAGTGAGTAAATGAATGAATGGATTATCTGAATCAATGAATGAATCAATGTATCAAGTGAGTGAGTAAATAAATAAATGAATTATCTGAATCAATGAATGGAGTGCGTTAATGAATTATTGAATGATCTGAGAAATTAAACTCACACATTATGGACAGCATGAGGACTTTGAATTTTCTCTCTTCCAATAAAACTTTACTCTTAATCAAATTAATGAAATTAAAATTACTTGATATTAATCAGTGTTTTTAAATCAGTGAATCTAGGAGTTTATGGCAGATCCGGCAATATACAAATGGAGTGAGAGAGAGAGAGTGGATGAATGAATGAATGAATGAATGAATGAAGAATGAATGAATGAAGAATGAATGAATGAATGAATGAAGAATGAATAAATGAATGAATGAACAAATGAATGAACTTCTGAGAAATGAACCTTATGCTTTATAGGCAGTGTGAAGACTTTGAATTTGCTCTTTCCCAATAAAACTTTACTCTTAGTGAACATAGTGAAATTAAAATTCCTTGGGATTCACAGCTCGGTGAAGCTTGTAAAAATTACAAACTTTTTCCAGAGGCATGAGGATATTTCCTGTCAATTTTTTAAAGCCAGGATTTGCATCTCTGATAGCTCAGGGGAGGGAAAACTTTCGGGGAGGGAAAACAGACTCAAATGGTGTTAGCTCTGTGTGTGCAAGAATCTGTTTTACAAACAAGGACGTGGAATAATTAGAAGCGTCTCTAGCAATTTCTCCTCTGCTTCCAAGTAAGGCTGAACATCCCAGTGCCCTTGGTTGGGCCCAGATGGGAAATTCTTATTCTTTTCTTCGATTTATTCCAGCTGGAATAGAAAAAGGATCCATTTCAACCTTCTTTCTTAAAGCCCAGAAGCCCAAACATAACAACCTTCTGCCAATTCTGCAACACTAGGAAGGTAGCTAAGCAACCAGGTAGCCTTCTACATGGAGATAAGTCACAATGCATTTCCCTTGTGTTTAAATCTAGGTATCTAGACATAAAAAGGAATTCGCGGGGAAATGGGAATGGGCCATTTCGGGCTTTTTTTTTGCTGGTTTTTGGCCCATTTTTGGCCTGTTTTTTTCAGTCTGTTTTTCAGTCTGTTTTGGGCCTGTTTTCAGTCCATTTTTGGCCCATTTTTTTTGGCCTGTTTTGGGCCTGTTTTTTGGCTGCTTTTGGCCTGGTTTCGGCCGGCAGAGTGCTGCAGGAGGCCATGGAGGGTGAAAATGAGGTGTGTGGGGGCCACACGTGGTCCATTTTAGCCTTCAGAGGCACCCCGGGCTGGTCCCTTGATAATTCCAGGCCGGCCCCACAGGCCACATTTAAGCACCCTGGGCCTTGAGTTTGACACCGCTGGCATAGCTAAATCTTTCCCCTCCCCCATTGAAAATAGAACCCCAGTTTGAACATGCAATATGTTGACTATTGTTCTTTCCCCTACCACCAAAATTATTAGTTTCGTTCCATGATTTTAGCTTTCGTTCCCCACCTAGTTGATCCCTCCTCTGTTCCTTTTTATTAGGCTATCAAATGCATATTGATTCCCCATTATATTCCCAAACAGATGCAACACAAATAAAGCACTTTAGAGGGCAAAACTCTTGCTATTCGTTTCCAAGGCAAGAGAAAGAAGGTCTGAGAACGAAGTGTACCACTTACTGTTTTCCTTTTGTGAAGCTGATATTAAATAAATTTGATTCATCTTCTCCTTGGCAATTTTAGAGTGATGTTTACCTTTGAAATCTACTTACTGTCAGAACGCGCATTTCTCTTTGGAGCTGAGACGGCGCATTCTCAACGAAAATGGACTCGGGCCATTGCTAAGGTAGTTTTTGTAATTATCTGTTCAAGTTAAGACATACACCTTTAAAGAAAATGGAGAGAAAACACTTTTGTTTTAAGAAGGAGCTCTCAGACAAAGGCAACTTTTTAATGGAAGCCAATTTAGAAGAAGTAAAATTGTTTTCTTGGTGAATTGCAATGGTTCTTGTTGCTTTTTTTTTTTAAAAAAAAAAAATGCAGTTAAATATAAATTTAAAAAAATCTTTAAAAAAAAAGATTTGATATTCTTGAGTTAAGAAACTCCACCGAAGTTTTTACCAGTAAAAGCCATCTTAAGAGTACCTGATTCCCTGAAAATATGATATAAAAGTAAGTCCTAGCTTGATTTTTACACGTGCGCCCAATATAAGCCCTACCCCCAAAATAAGCCCTAATTAAGATCCCGCCACTCCAGAGTGGACAGGTAAAAATTAAGCCAGGGTGGGGATGGGGGGGTAGAGCTGCCTTACTACTTACCTTTGGACAGGTATAGCCAGGTCTCACACACCCCGACACCTGCCTTGCCGGCCCATTTCTTCTGCAGCTGGCAAGGCTGGCAAGGGTTTCCTGAAGGCCCCTGGAGCCGATAACAAAGCTCTGGATCAATCCAGAGCTCTCTGATCTGCTGCAGAGGCCTTCGGGAAAGCTTTACTGGCTGCAGAAGAAGTTCCTGAAGGCCTTGAACAGCAAAAAGGAAGCCGGGGGCAACATGTTCAAGTGAGATTAGTCAGTGGATGATATCCCCCCAAAATAAGACCTTGTGCCTTTTTTGGTGGCAAAAAAATATAAGACAGTGTCTTATTTGGGGGGAAACACGTTAGATTTTTTTTTTCTTTCTTGAGCAAAATTCTGACTTTTCTCTTTTGAAAAGTACTTGAAGAAGATTTTGAAGCCTTCTCTTGAATTTCTGAATTCTGAGAAAGAGCTTTGGCTCAAACTTTTGTACTAATTTTTGTTTCTGTTTGAAATAGCACTTTGTACCTGAATTGGCCAGAGGTCTTCAGGAAAGAGAGACTGATGTCATTGGCCAATTGTTCTACAAGGATTGCCAGGACTTGGATAATTGGAAAAAAGGCTGGTTTGCTTTAGAGAAGACGAGCTTGTATTTTTGTCTCGAACTGGAAAATTTGCAAGAGAATTCAATGTATCTAAGGCGGCTCCAGGAGCTAAGTAAGATTTAAAAGAAAAAAAATATTGATTTCATTACAGTTTGAAAACTTCACAGATCCATTGTGAACAGATAGGAATCTCTTGGCTTAAATACAGGTAGTTCTCAACTCATGACTGCGGCCGTTGTAAGTTCGAACAGTTATTAAATGAACTGTGGTAAGTCAAGAATTACCTGTAGTTCCCTGAATCCCATGGTTTCTTCACATAAGACTTCAGGAATATATGAAACAATCATTGTCAAGTACTGGGATATATCAATTAGCTGTGTTGCCTCAGTAATTATAATGAAGGAGAATGGCTGTATTACAATCAGATTGTAAAGAAGTGGAATTGTAAAGTTGGCTTTGCAAATCTGTGTAAAAATTAGCACCAGAAGAGAAAGATACTGGCCAGCCGTGATCATGTTCAATGAAGCTTGAGTGATCCAGGCAATTAAGAAACCCATCCTGTCTTCTCTTCCCAAAATTCCACATGGCAGTACGATCACCTATTAGAAAGATCCCGTACTTTGATGGACATCCACATTAACTGAGACTAGATTCAGCTGTCTTATTAAAGCTTAAGGATCTTTCTCTGCAAGTTCAACCTAGCAATCCAACAGAGATCAGAATAGTAGGGATGACAACCCGCCAATCAGAACCAATAAACGAGAATATTTGTAGCTCAGGGTTGAAATGAGGAAACTGACCAAAGTCATCCAACCGGCTTTCATGGCTAAGGTGGGACTAGAACTCACCATCTCCTAGTGATTGGCCCAAAGTCACCCGGGCAGCTTTAATGCCTAAACTGGGACTAGAATTTACCATCTCCTGGTGATTGCCATGTATATGTAGTGTATACTTCTGGATTAGATTGTGTTATTTCTCTGCGCCATATAATATAAGTGGGTATATGCATACGTGTATGTATGTATGTATTTTGTCATGTTTATGTAGTGCATATTGGTGGTAAGCTTTTCAGAGCTTTATGCAATGAAATTTCATTTTAATGTATGCTGATTAGTGTATATTTAAAGTGATAATAACATTATTCTCCTCTTCCCTCCCTTCTTCTCTCTCTTATCTTTCTTATCTCTCATCTCATCTCATTTTCAGCTTGAAGTGGCTGTGTTCTGAGTCTGTTTCTCCACCTGTTATGCAGCTCTCCTTTCCCCTCCCCTCTCCTCTTCTACCTTCTCTTCTCTGCTCCTCTCCTCTTCCCTTCCCCCTCTCAACCGATCTCCTTTGCATTTCTTCCCTTATTTTCTAAATCGCTCTACTTTGTGTCCTATATTCCTAAATAACAGAGAGCAAAGGAGCCAAGAAATTTTTATCTCTGTAAAAAATGATTTATTTATGATCCAGGAACCAAATTATTCCTGTTGATTGCTGTTTCCTTGATGGGAAGCCTGTTGTGGCCCACCAGTGGCCAGCAGAGCTGGCGGCAGACTCAGACAGTGAGGAGGTTGGGGAGGAACATGGGCCAGTCCTGGAGTCTGGGGAAGGCTCTGATGAGTGCTCTGCATCAGAGGCAGAGATGGGGCCAGGGCCGTCCGACAGTTATCAGCTGCCTTCGGAGTCAGTGGGGCAGAAGAACAGCTGGAGCCTGTTCCCAGTGTGCTCATGCGCAGAGCTGCCAGGAGAAGGGAACAGTTAAGGAACAACGGTCAACTTGGGAGTAAAGGCACAGGTGTATGGTGAATGGCCCCTTCCATTAAGAATAAAGAGGAGCGAAAGGGGAATGGTGTTTGCAGGAGGCAATTAGTTCATTTAATTAGTTTGAAGTTTTGTTCGTGACTCTCAGAGATTCCTTGCCAAGAATTTTCTTGTGCAACGTTGTACTTGGAAGCTATCGGCCTGGCAGGTCTGTGGTTGTAAATTACTCTTGAAAGACTGTTTGCCAAGACTTTGCTGGATGTGAATGATAGCAATTCACATTAGCCTAATAAAAGGGGTTTTGTCGGGAATGAGGAGTCTGCTTCGTGATTTTGGGAAGCCTAGGTCAGAACAAAGCCTAGCCACTAGCCTTCCTGATCTTCTTAATTGTTTCACACAGATTCCTGTGGTATAATGTATTCCAGACCCGGAGGAAAAAAGGTCCCTTTTCTAGAAAGAAGCTTGGAATTTTTAGTATGCAGAAAAAAGGGCAAAGGCAGACTTCCCTCGGCAGTTTGCAGGGCATCTATAATAGTACTTTAGTTAAGCAAGATTCCTCTTTATAGGCAAGCAGCAATAAAGAAATTACTCTGAGGTAGCTCCTCCTTTCGTTCTCCCTTCCTTGGGCCTCACAGCTGTTTCTTTTGTCTTGACTAGTTGCTAACTTCTCTTAATTCTATGCCCTGAGATGAATGGCTATTGAAAATAGATTATTTCCAAGCCTCGTTGTTATTGAGCATAAGTTTTATATAGATTCCGTCCACTTAGGGAAAAAACGGTTTTGTTTTAAGTTTGCAAACGGCTCTGCCTTTTATGTTTCAGCGATCAGCAGCTGTGTCCAGAATGGAGAAAAAACAGATGTTCTGCTACTGGTCGAGAAAGGAAGGTAAGCTGTAAATTACGGGTGCTTAAGACAAGGATGAGGGCTGAGCCAACCAATTGGAGGGATTTGCTGCAGATCTTGGGAGATATCCATTAGCAGATGTGTGGGTGGGTACATAGCTTTAGAAGACTCAGATGGAGATAGTTCTGCCTTGATGCTGTTCAGACCCAGCTCCACGAGCATGACAAACCCTCTGCATTTAAATTGACGATTCCTTTATTAGGCGCACCAGTAGCCCTGGCAAAAAGTTTCTCTCTCAACGCAGGCTAACAAGTCTGTCCGGCAGGGAGATGAATAATTGTCTGGCACATCTATTCATCTCCGCCCCCTGCCTTTTATCCCCAGAGCTAGGGAGGGGCTTGGCTAGCAGAGGTGGCTCTTCTATCCCAAGGACCGGCCCATAGATTTCCACTGCTCTCCTCTCCTCTGTCTTCTATGCATCTGCGCGTCAGGCACTGGACCCGGGTGTTCCTCCTCTTCTTCATCAGCTACCTCCAGACCTGGGGGCTGTTGACTCTCCATCTGAGGGCTGACAGATGGCCCAGGCTCTACCTCTGTCTCTCTCTCTCTGCCAGCTCCCTTCCCTCTTCCCCCTCAGAGCTCCCAGATTGCCTTCATGCTGACCCTGACTCCCATGCTGTGGTGACCCGGGGCGTGGCACAAAGGCAACACAATCACATAAGTAAGATAAGTCCCTTTAATACCTCCAACTTTGCCCCCAATGCCCAGTTACCTTCAGCTGGAAAAAAAAACCTCTCCCAAGAACAGTCTTTAAATGAAGGAAATTCAGTCCGAAAACAAAGTACATGTAACCTCTAAATAAAAATCCACACAAACTATGCTGCAGCAATTAACTGGAAAGAGCAGGATAAGGAATTGCAGACTTCAAAGGCCCACAAAACACACACAGTTGGGAAGATGCCAGGAACTCAGATAAGCCTCAACCATAAAAGATAATTCACGATTTGATTCCCACGAGTTGCTGTGAGCAAACTTCCTTTTTAAACACTGTGTTCCCAGCTGCAACTAATGAAGGGAATCAGGGCCCTTTCCTTCCCCATAAGCCACGCAACTCACATTGCTCCCTTCTCTGTTCCTCCCTGCATGCCCTAGGATGAAGAGGGGGTGGGCCTGGGTCTTCCTCCGAATTCCCTCTGCCTTGTTCTACCTCTCTCCTGCTCTGCCCAGCTGGACTTTGCCCTTCCCCAGTTTCTTCCACAGCTATTGGAGCCACACTCCCACTCCCTGTCAGCTGCTCAGCCTCCCCCTCCAAATCAGATTCTGCCAGGGACATGACAAACACCTCCTCCTCCTCCTCTGATTCAGCTGCTGGAGGACCGGCAGTCGACAGGCCACAACAGATGCTTTGGATATTCTCAGAGGACAGCTTAGCTCTCTGGAAAGGGCTGTGAAATAGAAACTACATAGAAAGAGAGCACTAGAAATCATCACGTTTTCACCAAAATCATAGGATTGCATTTACCAAAACTGTATTGGCTGCATGTGGTTAGAAGTAAACTCTGCTGGGAACAAGGCGGTAGAATTCTGACACAGAAAGTTCATAACCCTGGTTCCATCCATTACAGAGAATCCTTGACTTACAACCAAAATGAAGCCCAAACTTTCTGTTGCTCGCTGAGATACTTGTGCAGTGAGCTTTGCTCCATTTTACGACCTTTCTTGCCATGGGGGTTAAGTGAATCACTGCAGCTGTTAAATGAGTAATGCGGTTGTTAAGCGAATCTGGCTTCCCCATTGACTTTATTTGTCAGAAGCTCGTAAGTAGTGATCGTGTGCACACACACCCCGGGACATAAATATGAGGCAGTTGCCAAGCATCCAAAGTTTGATCACGTGGCCATGGCGATACTGCAAGGGTCATAAGTGTGAAAAATGATCCTAAGTCACTTTCTTTCAGGGATGTTGTAACTTTGGGTCACTAAATGAACTGTTGTAAGTCGAGAACTGCCTGCTCCAACCCAGCTTTTGTCCACCCGGCTTTTGTGCCTTTGAGGTATGGTGGCTGTGGTCTAGTGTCACACTTTGTCCTCACAATGTTTGCGTGATCAGTCCTTGCCGTGGCTTTGCATTGAAAGAGGGAAAATTTTCATATGTCTCTCCCTCCCTCTCTCCCTCCCTCCCTCCCTTTCCCTCCCTCCCTCATTCTCTCTCCCTCCTTCGCTCCCTCCCTCGTCCTCCTCGCTCTCCTTCCCTCTCCCTCCCCTTCTCCCTCCTTCCTCCCTCCCTCTCTCCCTCCCCTCTCTTTCCCTCCTTCCCTCCCCCTCTCTCCCTCCCACTCTCTCTTTCCCTCTCTCCCTCTCTCCCCCTCCCTCCATCTTCCTCCCTCCCTCTCCCTCCCTCCCTTCCCCTCCCTCCCTTCCTCCCTTGTTCTCTCTCCCTCCCTTGCTCTCTTTCCCTCTCCCTCCCCTTCTCCCTCCTTCCCTCCCTCCTCTCCCTCTCCCCTCTCTTTCCTCCTTCCTCACTCTCTCTCATTCCCCTCTCTCTCTCTTTCCTCCCTCCCTCCTCTCTCCCCTCCCTCTCCCTCTCTCCCTCCCTCCCTCCCTCTCTCTCTCCCCACACTTTTTGGTGTCTTTCCTCAAACTTTATTTGCAGAACATTATACATCCGCGGCCACACCAAGTTGGATTTCATCGCCTGGCATAGCGCTATTGAAAAAGCAGCACGTACCAATGGCAACCTGTTAGAAGATCAGCAGCTCAGCAGAAACGACGTGCCGATTATAGTGAACAGCTGTATCGCATTTGTTACGCAGTATGGTAAGTGGAGATGGGCATTGGTTTAGATTTCCAAAAATTGGAGAGGCACTTGGATTGAGTCCTTAAGAGACTTCACCATCAGATTACATTATGTGGGCTCGAGCTGTGATGTGTAAAAACTACACTTTGAGTATAATGCTCAGTTTGGAATAGGTGTGCTGAGAATGGAACTTGTTCAGTACTACCTTGGTACTCATAATTAATTGTTTCTGGGAGGCACAATGAGTGCCAAAAACAATGAATATGAAACAAATGTTTCCCATAAGGAATAACGCAGTGAGTCACAAGGCAGCCAACACTGAGAAGCTCTAGTTTGTGTGTTGAGTACCAAACAAATGATGAGTACCAGGACCACATTTTCATGTCGAAATGCACTGAGTACCAAATTTGATGAGTTTCAAAGCAGTTGAGTTTCAAGGTACCACGATATCTCATTACTAGGGCAATAGCACTGGGAAATTGAAGTTAGAGCACCCTAGAGAACCACTGAACAAATTTCTCACTTAACAACAGAAAATTTGGGCTCAGTTGTGGCCATAAGTCAAGGACTACCTGTAACTGGGTTTAGATTTGAATGTGTGTTCTATATCCTGCTCTTTCATAATAGGCATGCTTTACATTTTCCACCCTGCTAATCCACAAAGAGCTGAAAACGACTGGAATCATGGAGTTTTATCTGATTATTTGTAGAATATGAAAAACTTTGAATAACCAATGTAGGTGTATATCTAGTTATACAGCACATCTCTAGTTATATATCTCTTTAAGGCAGCCTTCTTTAATATGTCTCCACCTTGTGTTGAGTGTGTTGGCATTCCTGGAGGTCAAAGAAAAAAAACCAACCCCATTAAGGTTGTCTTCAAGATCTGAATTTTGCTTCCAGCAACATCATCTAAACAATTTCAAAACATTTTCGGCAGATGAAATATAAACAAAAGGCTCAGCGCCATTGTACGAGATTGTTCCGCCTATAATGCCATGGAACATCTTGTTTCTTTGACATTGGTTGGGTTTTTTTTTTAATAATGTTTTTGGCTGATAACTTTATTTTTTCTTATTTAAGGTTTGGGAAGCAAACATATCTACCTGAAGAATGGAGATCCTTCATATGTGAAGGAGCTTTTGGAATGTTTCAAAAAAGATGCCAGAAGTGTTAAGCTGAGAGCTGGGACGAACCGGCTGGAAGATGTTACGGATACACTAAAATATTTTCTTTGTGAAATAGACGATGCACTACTGACCAAAGAACTTTATCCTTTTTGGATCTCAGCATTAGGTAACACATTATGCAATAGTTCTGAAGCTCTATCTGCTGCAATATAAAATAAAACATAGAATAACAGAAGTGGAAGGGACCTTGGAGGTCATCTAGTCCAGGGGTCGCCAACCTTTTGGACCTCAGGGACCACCAAACTCATAGTTTTAAATCCTGCGGACCAGAGACCCTGGGAAAATCCCCCCAAAAAGTCTGCAGGAAAATTCCCAACCTCGTTTTCCTATCAATCAATGATTGTTTATTTGGGATAGCAGGATACCATCTCCAGTTCCGTTCTCGGGGAGAGAGAGAGAGAGAGAGACTTTTGGCTTCATGCAAGGAAAGCAGCAGAAGCAGCAGAAGTCTTTCTTTCCCCCAAACTCCACCAGAAATGAGTCTTTGTGAAACTTGTCACGCCGGCACAGCCTCTTGGAGCAGGATGACTTGCAGGGTCTCAAAGACTCATTTATGGTGGAGTTTGGGGGAAAGAAAGAAAGACTTTTGCTGCTTTCCTTGCGTGCAGCCAAAAGCAGGAGAAGAAAAAAGTGGAAAGAAGCAGCCCGGTGGCCAGGCCAGGCACGTGGGGCAAGTGGGGCAAGTTCCCCCCCTTCGCCTTTTCCTCTCCTCCCCTCACTAGCTCATGTTGTTCGCAATGCAAGCGATGCAAGCCTTGTGTTCCCGCGGGCCATGTGGGCGGCACAGCCTTGTGTTCCCGTGCAGCCTGGATTAATTGCTTTGGAGGTGACATTTCTCTGCGGACCACCAACATTTTCTCGCAGACCACCAGTGATCCCTGGCCCACTGGTTGGCGACCACTGTTCTAGTCCAACCGTCTGCTGAAGCAGGAGACCCTGTTCCATTTCAGACAAATGGTTATCCAATCTCTTCTTTAAAACTTCCAGTGATGGAGCACGTACAGCTTCTGAAGGCAAGGTATTCCACTGGGTGATAGTTCTCATCATTAAGAAATTTCTCCTTGCTTTTAAGTTGCTTCTCTCCTTGGTTAGTTTCCAATCACTGTTTGTTTTCTTGCCTTTTGGTGCTTTGGAAAATAGTTTGGCTCCTTTGTCTTTATAGGAGGCCCTCAAATATTGGAACACTGCTATTCTGTCACCCCTGGTCCTTCTTTTCATTAGATAGTCATTAATTCCTGCAACCATTCTTCATAGGTTTTAGCCTCCAGCCCACGAATCATTTTGGTTGCTCTTCTCTGCACTCTTTCCAGAGTGTCAACATCTTTTTTTACGATGTTGTGGTGACCAAAACTCAGTTGTGAGCAAAGGCTCAGTTGTGGTCATAAGTCAAGGACTTACCTTCATTTCTATTGTGTCGATGAAGGAGAGGGTGATTGGATAAACAATCTTTGCAAACGCCTCGTTGCTGCTGAAGGGACAGGCCAATTCTGGTTGTCTTTTCATCTGCATGGTAGTTAATCCCGGGTAATTTAATTTCTGCCCTTCCCTCTTCTCCATCAGATACACTGGATAACAAAGACAGAGTGAGAAAATACAGCACTTTCATTCGCACGCTTCCACCTGTCAACAAAGCAACTCTGGCAGCATTAATGGAACATCTTTACAGGTCAGTCTGAAAACATGATTTGAGCTGGTGTGGGATTATCATCATCATCATCAGTAGCAGCACCATCAGAATAGAACTGGAAGGGACCTTGGAGGTCTTCTAGTCCAACCCCCTGTTCAAGCAGGAAACCCATATTATTTCAGACAAGTGACTGTCCAGTTTCTTCTTAAAAACCTCCAGTGATGGAGCACCCACAACTTCTGAAGGCCACCCTTTCCATTGGTTTATTGTCCTCACTGTTAGGAAGTTTCTCCTTAGTTCCAGGTTGCTTCGGTCCTTGAATAATTTTAATCCCTTGTTTCTTGTCTTGCCCTCTGGTGCTTTGAAAAATAAATTGACCCCCTCCTCTTTGTGGCAGCCTCTCAAATACTGGAAGACTGCTATCATGTCTCCCCCTAGTCCTTCTTCTTCTTTTTTTTTAAAGAATAGAATAGAATTCTTTATAGAATAGAATTCTTTATTGGCCAAATGTGATTGGACACACAAGGAATTTGTCTTGGTGCAATCGTTCTCAGTGTACCTAAAAGAAAAGACATTCATCAAGAGTCAAGAATCTTAAGGTACAACACTTAATAATAGTCATTGGGTATAATAAGCAATCAAATCATACCAGGAAACAGTCAATATAAATCATTAGGACATAAGTGACAAAGTTACAGTCACAAGTGGGAGGGGATGGGTGATAAGGAGTGATGAGAAGATTAACAGTAATAGTAGTGCAGACTTTGTAAAAAGTTGGACAGTGTTGAGGGAATTATTTGTTTAGCAGAGTGATGGTGTTTGGGGAAAAACTGTCCTTGTGTCTAGTTGTTCAGGTGTGCAGTGCTCTATAGCGTCATTTTGAGGGAAGGAGTTGTAACAGTTCATGTCCAGGATGTGAGGGGTCTATAGATATTTTCACAGCCCCCTTTTTGACTCGTGCAGTATACAGGTCCTCGATTGAAGGCAGGTTGGTAATAATTTTTTTTTCTGCAATCCTAATTATTCTCTGGAGTCCCGTTGGGTTGCAGAACCAAACCAGACAGTTATAGAGATGCAGATGAACAGACTCAATCATTCCTCTGTAGAATTTCTTTTCTCTAGACTAGCCGAACCCAAATCCTGCCTGCGTTATTCATACATTTTAGTCTCCAGGCCTTTAATCCAGCATATTATAATCCAGTTTATTATTATTATAATAATAGCATGGAAATAGCACCTTCTGCAGGTGAACATGTTGCATTAGAAGAAATATTTTGCATGCATCATTTCAAATATTCATGAGATGATTCAAGCTGGGACAGTGTGACTAGTTTATCCTGCTTTCATGAGATGCTCTGACCTTTTCAAAAACGGTTCAGGACTATCAGCAAAAGTCATTGATAAAATATCAACAAAGTAAAGTCAATGCGCGCAAATAGCCACGAAGGTTGCCCAAATGTAATGAGATCTCGCACACACGTATACTTCTCCAGCATTAGCTGACACTGTCTGAGGACTGTATGAATAGCATCTCATGTTATATGACAAGGGTCTTCAAACTTGGCAAGAGTAAGACTTGTGGATTTCCAACTCCCAGAATTCCTGAGCTAACACGACTGGAGGAGAAATTCTGGGAGTTGAAGTCCACAAGTCTTAAAGCTGTCAAGTTTGAAGACCCCTGTTATATGATATTCACCTCATCTCTATATTATACATGTGAAGTGGGATTAATGACACTGTAGCTTGCAAAGACATCCTGGGAAAGCATATCAGAATATCAGAGTTGGAAGAGCAAGAAAACCCTATACCATTCCAGAGAAATGGTTGTCAAGTTTATTTTTGAAAGCCTCCAGTGATGGAGCACCCGTAATTGGTTGGCTGAATGGAAATTTCTCCTTAGTTCTAGGTTGGTTCTCTCCTTGATTAGTTTCCATCCCTTGTTTCTTATCATGCCTTTAGGAGCTATCCTATCCTAACAATCTAATGCAATCTTTAATATGACCATAGACTCCATAAATACATCCAAACTATCTGCATAAATATACAGCTCATATCCAGATTTATTTTACAAGGAGGTAGATAATTGTAACGAGAACTAGTTTTGATGTCTACAAACTAAGTAACTGTGGATTCTAGTCCTGCCTTGGTCACAAATCTAGCTGGATGATCTTATGTCAGTCCTTTTCTCTCAGCCCTTGGGAGCAAACAATGGCAAACCAACTTTTGAAATTTTACACACACACACACACACACACACACACACACACACACACAAAAAAAAAAAAAACTCTGAAGGGACTTATCTAAGTAGCTGCCAGGGGTCAGAAGGTATTAAAAGGTGCACAAACACAGAATATAGACATATTCTTATATATATTCTTAAACATAGGTGTTTAAAGCTAATAATCTAGCATAATAATGGAGGGGACAATGGAGGTCTTCTAGTCTAACCCCACTGCTCAACCAGGAAACTCTACAGTGTTTCAGACAAATGACTTCTTAAAAAACCACCACCGTTGGAGCAAATTAACTTCTGGGGGCAAGTCGTTCCAGTGATTAATGGTTCTCAGTGTCAGGAAAAATCTATATAAAAACATCGTAAAGGAAGTGGCCTGTTTATTTACACAGTTCATTACTTTCTAGCTGAGCAAAGATCTGTTGCCCCTTACCCAATTATTGCCTGCCAAAAAGTAAAAGAAAAAAAAAATTCAGCTCAAAGGGGTCAATACCCCAGCTTGGCCCTAAATGCAATCCTTAAGAATAGTTATTGAGGAAAATTTAAAAAAAAAGCTGCACCCCAGGAATTGTTTGGCCTGCAATATATTCTGTGCTTGCCTATAATTATGGAATAGACTTCTATGTTGTTCTAATGGCCAGTTTTCTGCATTTAAAGCTGTCCTTTCAAAGGGTTACGAGAGCCATTTATTCAGGGTTTGGCTTTTGAGCAACGAGTTTCTAACTCTTTGGAATGCAAATGCATAGTTGATGAAGAGGCCAGCAAAACTTGTTTAAAGCTGGCAAGCGGTAGCCTAATGAGATAGATCTCCAGCAACTCAGAGGCCAGGTTTCATGGGTGAATTATATTTTTGACCTTGAGTTGCGTGAAAGCAGTGTTTCAAACTCTTAAGGGGTTGCCGTAAAGAAGAGAGAGCTAATCTAGTCTCCAAAGTACAAGAATAATAGATGGAAACTGAATCAAGGAGAGAAGCAACCTAGAACTGAGTAGAAATTTCCTGACAGTTAGAACAAATCATCAGTGGAACAACTGGCCTCCAGAAGTTGTGAATGCTCCATCACTGGAGGCATTTAAGAAGAGACTGGACAACCATTTGTCTGAATGATATAGAGTTCCCTGCCTAAGCAGGGGGTTGGACTAGAAGACCTCCAAGGTCCCTTCCAACTCTGTTTTTCTATGTTTTTTCTAAGGCTGGGAGAATAAGTCCTGCCTGCAAGTTTAGATTACTGCCCTAAATAGATTTTAGCTTTGATCCTCGTTCTCTATCATGCTCTCATCCAGGAAGGACATTTTCTCTAAGGCATCTTACTGTTAGGTAGAAGAATAGCAGTAGCAATAGCACTTAGATTTATATACCGTCTCATGGTGTTTTTACAGCCTTCTCTAAGAGGTTTACAGAGTCAGCCTCTTGCGCCCAACAATCTGAGTCCTTACTTTACTGACCTCGGAAGGCTGGAAGGCTGAGTCAACCTTGAGCCGGTGGGAATCGAACTGCTTGCAGTCGGCAGAATTAGCCTGCATTACTGCATTCTAACACTGGGGAGGAAGGCAAGGAAGGGAGGGAGGGAAGAAGGAAGGAAGGAAGGAAGGAAGGAAGGAAGGAAGGAAGGAAGGAAGGAAGGAAGGAAGGAAGGAAGGCGAGAGCAATAGCAATCTCACTTAGATTTATATATCATTTCCCAGTGCTTTTCAGCCCTCTCTAAGCAGTTTTCAGAGTTAGCCTCTTGCCCCAACAATATGGGTCCTCATTTTACTGACCTCAGAAGAATGGAAGGTTGAGTCAACCTTTAGCTGGTCAGGATTGAACTCCTGGCAGTGGGCAGAGTTAGTTTGCAATACTGCATTCTAACCACTGCGTCACCACAGCTCAAGAAAGGGATTGTGTCAAACTAGAGGCATGAGAATCATCAGTTAATGACCTGGGAAAATCAGTTAAGCTGGGAACACATAGAAGTTCAATTTAATGAGAACATCTCTTTGAGTTGACTTCTGTTGTCGGGAAAGGCAAACCGCGGCCGCTTCACTGCTTGCTATAACGCCTGCCATATATATTTATTTTTATCAGATTTGTTAACTTCATCCACAGGGTTCAGAAGTGTTCAGAAATCAACCTGATGGAGCCCCACAATCTGGCGATGGCTTTTTCCTCCTGCTTGTTTCAAACCAGAGGACAAACAAGTGAAGAGGTTGATGTGGTTGAGGACTTAATTGTAAATTATGTGCAGCTTTTTGATGTGAGTACCTGCAGCATCGATCCGATCTCCTTGGAGGTAAAATTGAGGCAAATGGGGTGAAAATTTTAATCCTGCTTCATCCCTTTGCTTGGGAAGGTTGTTGTTGTTGTTGTTGTTGTTGTTGTTGTTGTTGTTGTTGTTGTTATTATTATTATTATTATTATTATTATTATTATTATTATTATTATTATTTAGCTTAGTATGATATTTGCTTTATAATTGGAATGGTTTTAAACAGAACCCAGGGTTTTACTGAATCGGCAAATCAGCCGTCGACTCCCATGATTTTCATTAAAAATGTAGAATATCGGAAAACCCCTTCGGAGCACTGGGTGACACTAATGCTGTGTTTTTCATTTGGGGAAGGTGTTGTTATGTCTCTGGTGTTATTTCCCCACCGCACTGGCTTATTTATGAAGTCAAGAACGTACAGGGTTTTCTGCGAGCACAATAGACAAGCTTACAGAATGCTTCCTGCTGTATGTATACGTAAGGGAGTTGGTGTGGTCAGAAAGAGAGCACCCGTTTTCTAAAAGTAGTAGCCCAGGCGGGATACAGTGATGCAAACTGGTGCTCTCCTTGGAAATAGGCCAGCATTCTGTCCTTCTCTTCTGTATACCTCTTTCTTTTCCTTCCTTCCTTCCTTCCTTCCTTCCTTCCTTCCTTCCTTCTTCCTTCCTTCCTTCCTTCCTTCCTCCCTTCCTCCCTTCCTCCCTCCCTCCCTCCCCCCTCCCTTCCTCCCTTCCTCCCCCCTTCCCTCCCTTCCCATCTCCTTCCTTTCTTCCTTTCCCCTTCCCTCCCATCTCCCTCCCTCCTTCCTCCCTGCCCTCTCCTCTCCCTCCTATCTCCTTCCTTCTTTCCTTCCTTCCCCATTCCCTCCCATCTCCCTCCCCCTCCTTCCTCCCTCCCTCCCTCCCTTCCCATCTCCCTCCCATCTTCCTCCCTCTCTCCCCCTTCTTTCCTCCCTGCCCTCCTCTCCTCTCCCCTCCCTTCCCATCTCCTTCTTTCTTTCCTTCCTCTCTCCCTACATCACATCACATTAAACTACACTGACTGGAAATGTAATATAGATCAGGGGTCCCCAACCACCGGTCCCGCGGACGGTACCGGTCAGCGGAACAACTCCTACCGGTCCGTGGCTTGCTGGCGCCGCCATCTTTTTGATGAAAAAGTGCTTCCGGTGAGCTTTTCCGGGTAGAAAGCTCACGGAAGCACGTTTTCATCAAAAAGATGGCGGCGCCCAGCTGATGCGTGCCGGGCCGCGGCGCCAGCTGATGCCGGTACCGGGCAGCGGCGTCAAAAGGTTGGGGATCACTGATATAGATGATAAATAGATAGATGGATGGATGGAGATGATAGAGATAGATAGATAGATGATAGACAGACAGACATATATATATATATATATATATATATATATATATATATATATATATAGAAAGAGATATAGATACAGATATATAGATAAATAGATAATTTGGTTTGCATTTGGTTCACAATCTTAGATAGATAGATAGGTAGGTAGGTAGGCAGGCAGGCAGGCAGGCCGACACAGAGGATAGACTTACACACACACACACACACACACACACACACACACACACACACACACACCTGCCAACTTGTACTAGTAGCATTACAAATACTTGCATTAGGAAATTTCAAATGCTTGTTTTTACTTTACTTTTCTTTTTTTAAAAAATAATGTTTAATTTATAACCACCACAGAAGAAGGATTACGGTTTAGTGTTTGAAAACATTTCTCTGTGGATATTGTTTTACTTTTCAGAAAGATCAAAAGAAGGCTGCTAGCACCTTTTGTCTTGAATTGCCACTCACTTTATCAGATGCAAAAAGTGGTTGAACGAATGTAAGATGTAGATTGAATTTTAATTGAAGTGGGCTGGGTCAAAAGGAATGGGAAGGTAGGTGGGCTATACAAATTCGTATGATTAGGAGCCAGTGCCCCTAATAAAACACATTGCTGTCATTGTTTTCAGATTCTTATTTGTATTAGTTTATCAAAATATAAAATACAGAAATACAAAGAAAAAATGGGGGGAATTGGGGGAGGAATAGGGGAAGAGGAAAAAGTGTAGGATAAACAGGAAAAGAAACAGAAAAACATTGACTTCTAATTACTTTTGGTACAGTAGAATAAGATAATAAAGTACAATTTAGATTTTTTTACTTTTACATAATAAGATAAAGTAGCCATTTCTATGACAACAACTTTATCAAATCAGCCAAAACTAAAATTTCATTCCCCCCCCTCACCTTAAGTGCTAAGTTCAAAAGAGGTTTCCAAATAGAGACAAAAATTGTGTTCTTTTCTTCAGTCATTTCAGAATAATGGTGTTGGAAGGGACCTTGGAGGTCCTTTGTCCAGCCCCCTGCTCAAAATCTATACTGCATGCTCAAAAACGTGTAGACTAATTGAAAACTATATTTTTCCCCCTCTTATTGGTCGGGGTAATGAATCTGGCCTCTTTCTGTCCAGCTCATCTCTCTCAGTCTATATTTATGGTTTCTCAACCGTAGCAGCTTAAAGACATATGGACTTCAACCTCCCAGAATTTCTCAGCCAGCTTGAAAGAGACGAAAAGCAGGTTTCTGGTCCAGCATCTTCACCACTAGCCCACACTCAGAGGTGGGCTGCTGGGGGACACAGAGAGCCCCCAATAATCTCAGAAAGACAAGCAGCACAAAAGGGGATCCTGGGGCACTGCAACTTTCATAAATATGAGTCAGTTACCAAGTGTGATGACCCAGGGTGGGATACAAAATAAACACAGTCACAAAAAACAGGTGAAGCCCCTTTTATTCCTTTACTTTGCTTCCAAGCTTCAAATATCCTTGACTGGAGACAAAAAAATTCCCACACAAACAGTTACAAGAAGGAGGAAATGCCATTTAAATTATAAAGAGTAAAAAACAACACAAATGAGGCAAGATAAGGGCTTGAAGATGTCCACAGATATCAGAACACACATTGGGAAGGACATCAAACTCAGAGAGTAACTATAAACTAGAGATATTTACATGCTTTGTTTCCAGCACTCGCCCGTACGCATGTCTGTCCTCTTATCCAGTTGTCACCTGCAGCCCATGAAGAGGATCAAGGCCCTCTCCTCCCCAGTAGACCACATCTCTCCCTTATTCTCTCCTCCCTGCATGGCCTAGGATGGAGAGGGGATGGGCCTGGGTCCTCCTCTGACTGCCCAGCTGGCCTCCGCCCTTCCCCAGCCTCCTCCACAACCTCCGGAGCCACACTTCCACTCCCTGTCAGCTGTTCCTCCTCTCCCTCAGAGTCAGTCTCCACCAGGGGCATGACATCAAGCTTCTGAATTTCGATCACGTGACCAATGGTGATGCTGCAGAGGTTGTAAGTGTGGAAAAACAGCCATGTCATTTTTTCCCGGTGCCGTTGTAACTCTGAATGGTCACTAAATGAACCATTGTAAGACGAGGACTACTTGTAACCCTTTTTTCAAATCAACCTTCTTCGGTTTCTTCAGTTCCCCATTTTGTTTCACTGTGCAATGTGGTCGGCCTATTTTGCTGCTTGTAAAATGGTGTGAATTCCCTCTTGACTTACGCTGTGCCAGATTGACGCATAACTGCAAGAAAGTGTAAACCGATCATGGAAACTTCAAGAGCAGCCATAAAGCTGTCCAGAAAAGCCGATGCTGAACTATCTATAGTTGTAAATGTAAAATGGTTAGTAAAATAACCAGATTTTACTACGTACTTTGGCAGGTCACACAAATGCGGCAATGCAGACATTAATGTAGAAAAGACAAAATATAAAAGAGCATAGCTGAAAGGTCTGTAGAGATTCTCAGCCATCCAGGTCATGGTTGTCCCAAAGGTGCTTTTTCAGGAGGCAACTGGACTTTCTGGTTTTTTTTTTCCTTTTGAAGATGTTTTGCTTCTCATCCAAGAAAAAAACAAGAAAAAGTCCAGTTGCCTCCTGAAAAAAGTACCTTTGAGACAACCATGACCTGGAGGACTGAGAATCTCTACAGACTTTTAGCTATACAATTTGGGATGAACGCCCTTTGAATGGTGTGGGAGTATGAGTAAATTTCCAGGGAAAAAATAATGCAGACTACAGAAACCATTAGCACTACTCAGGTAAGCCTGAGGACACAGATAAACCTCCAAGTGCCCTCAACGATCCTCTAAAAGGATGCAAATGACCGGCTGCCTGCAAGGAGTATCAGTCCTTCCATTCCCCACCATCCAGTCAGAGCTAAAGAAGCTTCTTGGTTGGGGAGTGAAACGTCTTCAAAAGAAAAAAAGAACAAGAAAAAGTCCACTTGCCTGCGAACTGCCAAATTTCCAGCAGCCAGCAGCCTACAGAAGTAGCCTGCAGTACTATACTCTAACCACTGCACCACCAAGGCTATAGGAATTCTATTTGCCATAGGCTCTAGATCAGGGGTGTCAAACTCAAGGCCCGCGGGCCGTATTTGGCTTGTGGTGTGCTTAAATCTGGCCCACGGTGCCGGCCTTGAAATATCAAAGGACTGGCCTGGAGTTGCTTCTGCCAGCAAAAATGGGCTGTGGGGAGGGGATGGCCCATTTTCGGCTGGCAGAGTGCTGCAGGAGGCCATGGAGGCCGAAGACGGGCCTTGTAGGGGCCTCACGGGGGCCTCCGCATGGCCCGTTTTCGGCCAGCAGAGTGCTTCAGGAGGCTGTTGAGGCTGAAAATGGGGCAGAGTGGGCTGTGTGAGGCCTCCCCGTGCCCCATTTAGGCTGGCAGGGGGCTGCAGGGGACATCCATCCCATCTCCCTCTCCCCATGCCCTCCTGACCCACGGAGGAAAACTACAATGCTGGCCCTCGAAGAAATCCAGTTTGACACCCCTGCTCTAGATCAGGGCTCCAGGA
Organism: Notechis scutatus; assembly: GCF_049901735.1. Classification (NCBI taxonomy): domain Eukaryota; kingdom Metazoa; phylum Chordata; class Lepidosauria; order Squamata; family Elapidae; genus Notechis; species Notechis scutatus. The sequence continues at coordinate 55,080,387 of NC_142012.1, forward strand.
AAATTCCTCATCCTGTTTTCCTACCGATCGATCATTCCTTATTTGGGATCACAGGATACTGTCTCCAGCTCCGTTCTCAGGGGAGAGAGAAAGAGAGAGAGAGATACCTTTGGCTTCATGCAAGGAAAGCAGCAGAAGCAGCAGAAGTCTTTCTTTCTCTCCCCCAAACCCTGCTAGAAATGAGTCTTTGCCAGCGGAGCCTCTTGGAGCAGGAGGCCTTGCAGGGTCCCAAAGACTCATTTCTGGCAGTTTGGGGGAGAGAAAGAAAGACTTGCTGCTTTCCTTGTGTGCAGCCAAAAGCAGCAGAAGAAAGAAGCAGAAAGAAGCAGCCTGGTGGCCAGGCTAGGAGCGTGGGGTGAGAGGGGCAAATCCCCCCCCCATCCTTTCCACCCCTCTCCTCACTACCTCGTGTTGTTCGCAATGCAAACAACACAAGCCTTGTGTTCCCATGGGCCATGTGGGTGGCACAGTCTTTTGTCCCCGCACAGCCTGGATTAATTGCTTTGAGGGGTGCTTTGGGGGTGACATTTCTCTGCGGACCACCAGTTTTCCCCGGCCTACTGGTTGGCGACCACTGCTCTAGATAATTGTCAATCGTTTCTTATTCTAAGTTATAAGTTATAAGCTTTAGAAGGTCTTCAGGTTTTCCTATTGCTTATCAGTGATTAAAAATACCAGAGAACGAAGCTAATTAACCAACAGGCTGGAGTTTAGCTTTATCCTTTCTGTGTTTAGCAGCTGAGGTGCTGACATTGGTTCAAACTTCTAATTAAAAGCTGAAGTCTACATTGCAGTCGTTTTTAATTTTTATTTGTCTTTGATCCATTCAAGCCGCAACGATGGCATTGATTTAAGTGAGGTTGAGCCTCTTTTAAGGGAGGCCCCAACTGAGATCTAAGCTTGTTTTGACTTACGCAGCCTGAATTAAATATCATTGATTTCACTGGTTCATATAACAAGATTGCAGCTGTGCGTTAGGAAATTTTCTGTGGTTAATGGTTTATTTTAGCACACCCCTGTTTTATGAATGTGTTTTTAAATTTTTTTTTTTATTAAAAAATGATAATAAGGGAGGATATCTATGTGCGGAGACTCATAAAACCTGTGGACATGGGCATATATATGCTGTATTTGTGACTTGGTTTTGTTTGTATTCTGCCTTCTCATTTAGAACTTTCTCATTTAGAGTAACAGAGTTGGAAGGGATCTTGGAGGTCTTCTAGTCCAACCCACTGCTTAGGCAGGAAACCCTATACCATTTCATACAAATGGCGGTCCAATCTCTTCTTAAAAACTTCCACTGTTGGAGCATTCAGAACTTCTGGAGGCAAGTTGTTCCACTGATTAATTGTTCTATTTTCCAAAGCACCAAAAAGCATGATGAGAAACAATGGATGGAAACTAACCAAGGAGAGAAGCAACCTAGAACTAAGGAGAAATTTCCTATTGGTGACAGCAATCAATCAATGGAATGGCTTGCTTTCAGAAATTGTGGGTGCTCCATCACTGGAGGCTTTCAAGAAGAGACTGGAAAACCATTTGTCTGAAATGGTGTAGGTTCTCCTGCTTGAGTAGGGGGCTGGACTAGAAGACCTCCAAGATCCCTTCCAACTCTATTATTCTGTGTTCTGTATATTCTTCAGTCTATAGTTCCAAATAAACATTATTATTTTTTTTCAGATAGAAATTTAGCTCTAGGAGTATTCAGAAAGAAACCATTTTAATTTTTTTCCCCACAGAGAAACTGACTTTTCAGCTGAGGGAGTAAAGATCAATATATTTGCAGTTTAGGCTGAAAACATTTAATCCAAAGCATGAAAATAAAATTGTTCCGATGAATGGTGTTGATTGGAAGAAAAGTTGAGGTTCTAATGCAAGAATTCCACCTTATTTTCAAATAGGCAGCTTATAATTTTTCATCTTACTTCTTTGATATAAGGGGTTGGAAGGTTGCCTAAGATAGAACAGTCTCTGGCTATTGTTTTGGTAAATATTAAAGTTTTTTTTTAAAAAAAGAATATTAATGAAAGAAATAACTTTTGCAACAATATTGGGTGGAATAGACCAACAGATTTGATTAAACAAAAAGAAAAAAAGTCATGGGATGGAATACATTAGTTTTACAGAAGAATTGGATTGCATTTGCTGTTTATTGTATTACTGAAAAATTGTTTTGTGAGATGGACATCTCCCTTTATTAGCCCAGTCTGCGTACATCGGATGCAAAAATAGAATTTCTTTGTTAAAAAAGATGCTCAGGCAACTCCTTTCATAAAACTACTGTTGTTGTTTACACAGATTCAGCAAGATCGTGTGAAGCAAATGGACATTGAGAACAGCTTCATCACCAAATGGAAAGACACACAAGTATGTAAAGGCATTGTGATGACCTGGGGCATGGCACAAAGGCAACACAGTCAAATAAGCAATAAGAATCCCTTTATTATCACCAACTTTGACCCCAATGTCCAGGTTACCTTCGGTTGGAGAAAAACTCTCCCAGGAACAGCCTTTAACTGTAAAAAATTCAGTCCAAAACAAGGTACACACAAACTGTAACTTAAAATCCAGACAAACCAAACTGAAGTAATTAGTTTGACAGGGCAGGAGAAAGAATTTCAGACTTGAAAGCATGGCAAAACTCACACAGTTGGGAAGATGCCAGGAACACAGATAAGCCACCACAATACAAGATAAATTCACGTTTGCTCCCAACAGCTGCATGCAGCTTCCTTTTTTATACACTGTGTTCCCAGCTGCAGCTAATGTAGGGAATCAGGGCCCTTTCCTCTCCGTAAGCCACGCAACTCAGTTGCTCCCTTCTCCGTTCCTCCTTGCATGCCCTAGGATGAAGAGGAGGTGGGCCTGGATCTTCCTCTGAAATCCCTCTCCCTTGTTCTACCTCTTCCCTGCTCTGCCCAGCCAGACTCTGCCCTTCCCCAATTTCTTCCACAGCCAACTGAGCCATACTCCTACTCCCTGTCAGCTGTTCGGCTTCCTCCTCTGAATAAATATGGTTCACAAACACAGGACAGCTTTCCAGCTGACAAGCCCAGAGTCTCAACCACTGAGCCAACGCGCTGCCCAATACAGTATTAAACAATGCATATTAATAATGGGTACCTAATAATAAAAACTATCCAAATACTGACAATCATAATAATTCTTCCCTGAAGAAGCCCATCAGCATTGAGGTCTTCAGATCTTCAAACTATGGAGCATCTATCTAGAATCTGTAGTTCTCTGGTACAGATCCTTGTTCTTAATCATAATTACATAATTTTCTGACACTGAGAGCAATCAACCATGGAGCAGCTTGCCTTTACAAGTTGTGGGAGCTTCATCACTGGAGGTTTTCAAGAAGAGACTGGACTGCCTTCTGTCAGAAATGGTGTTGGTCTGCTTTGGCGGAGTGGGGTGTTGGACTAGACCTACAAAGGTCCCTTCCAACTCGGTTAATCTGTATTGCTTACTGCTCATTTGGTACGTTTAAATTCAATAAATAAATCTTTAAGTAGCCAGGGGCATTGAAGGAAAGTTTGCCTTTGTTTTAAGGATATTTTAGTCATTCTTTTGTGGACTATGTATTTACCCTCATTCATTTTTGGCATATGACAAAATTGAATAAATGAATGAATGAATTCTTTATTGGCCAAGTGTGATTAGGAATTTGTTTTGGTGCAAATGCTCTCAGTGTACATAAAAGAAAAGATACATTCATCAGTCAAGAATCATAAGATACAACACTTAGTAATAGTCATAGGGTACAATAAGCAATCAAATCATACTAGGAAACAGTCAATATAAATTGTAAGGATACAAGCGACAAAGTTACAGTCATACAGTCATAAGTGGGAGGAGATGGGTGATAAGGAGTGATGAGAAGATTAATAGTAGTGCAGGCCTTGTAAATAATTGGACAGTATTGAGGTAATTATTTGTTTAACAGATGGCTTTCGGGAAAAACTGTCCTTGTGCCTAGTTGTTCTGGTGTGCAGTGCTCTATAGTGTCGTTTTGAGGGAAGGAGTTGAAACAGTTTATGTCCAGGATGTGAGGGGTCTGTAAATATTTTCACAGCCCTCTTTTTGACTTGTGCAATATGCAGGTCCTCAATGGAAGGCAAGTTGGTAGTAATTGTTTTTTCTGCAGTCCTAATTACTCTCTGGAGTCTGTGTCTGTCCTGTTGGGTTGCAGAACCATTCATTGTCTTACATGTGCAGCCTTCAAGATTCAATTGTTTCAGGAAATCTTAATTTACTAGGACAAGGAAAAAAAGAGGCTACCCAGTGTTGATTCATGCCTTTTTAAAAAAATAAAATATCTTTTATTTTAGATTTCTCAGGCTGGAGACTTGCTAATTGACGTTTACGTGGAAAGGAAAGAACCCGACTCCAGCATTATAATAAGGGTTCGTATGACTTTTTCTTCCTTTTTTTATTATAAAAAATGTGTAATTCCTCTGCTGCTTTAAGGCAGTTCAAAAGGCCATTCTTTTTTTAAAAAAAAACATTGGCATAAGTTGCTAATATTTAAATTTATAACTATTTAATTATTATCACATTTTGCAGAACAGATCCCATACTCGATCATAACCATGCATGGAACCCTATGCCTAGTTTAATGAAAAGAAGGACCAGGGGTGACATGATAGCAGAATTCCAATCAGGAGTGGACTTCAAAAATTCCAGTAACTGGTTTGCTGCCCAATTGCTGGGTGGGTGTGGCCATGGTGGGCATGGCCAACCAGAACTTCTGGGAGGGCCCTCTTTTGCCTTCCCAAGGGTCCAGGGGCTTCCCTCGGGCCTCTGGGAAGGCAAAAATGGCCTCCCCTGGGCTCTGGAGGCCCTCTGGAAGCCAGAAACAGGCCTGTTTCTAGATTCCCAGTACTTCCGGTAGGGCCACTTTTCACATTCCCAAGGATCCGGAGGCTTCCATATTGGACGAAAATACATACTTGTTTAAAAAAAAATGTTAAAGCACCACATAGACTATAAGCCCAAAATATTTCTGTTAGGCATAGTACCAGGAAAATATGATAAAAGGGATATATATTTAATATTACATGTCGTGACGGCAGCAAGAATTGTAGATGCACAACATTGGAAAAATGAGGAATCACCTGTAGAAGAAGAAGTAATTTTTTAAAAATGCTAGATTGTGTAGAAATGGATAGGTTGACATTCAAGATAAAAGATAAAGAATATTTTCAAACATGGGACTTATTCTATCAATGGCTGGACAATACAAGTAGAAATTAGAAATTGGAAAAATACTACTATGTATGTTTTATGTTTAATGTATTATTATATTACATACTATTATGTAAGAAAATTAACCTAGACAATACACTGCTCATAAAGGAAAATATATACATTAACTGTTAAAAAAAGTTAGAGGGATTTGATGAAGATTGGTTTCATTATAATTTTAGATTACACATCCTAGGTCATAGGCCTTTTTTTTTTTTTAGTTTGAAGCAGAGGTGGGCTTCAAAAAATTTAGCAACCGGTTCACTGCCCAGTTGCTGGGTGGGCGTGGCCATGGTGGGCGTGGCCTAGTCGGCCTCCTGCACCATTCTGGCCTGGGAGTGAAAATGGGCCACGAGGGGGGACGGACGGACGGACGATTTTGCCCTCCCCAGGCTCTGGAGGCTTTCCTCAATCCTCTAGGACAGGGGTGGGCAACCACGGCCCGCGGGCCACATCCGGCCCGTTGGTCTGTCCAATGCGGCCCGCCCCTGAAAAAAATCGCTGCCATTGGTCTGTCAAATCCGGCCTGCCCCTGAAAAAAAATTGCTGGGCGTGGCGTATTGCCCTGTGCCGCGTGGCCCCCAAAGCTGCAACACAGTGCGGAGCGATCTAGGGGTAGGAAAGAAAAGAAATTTGCAAAGGCCTCGGCTGGGAGTTCGAAATCACCTTCGAGTGCGACCTCTCCGAAGGTGAGTCCCGCCGATCCCCTTTTTTTCCGGGGCTTCCAGGCTTAAACTTTGCAAAGGCAAAGCTTGCAGGCTGGAGCGTCTTCCCGCCGAGGAACGGAAGGGTTCCGCCCGGCGGGCGGGCGGGCTGCTTGGAGCCACTTAAAGCTAGGCCACTGCTGGTGGAGCCTTGCCCTGCCTTGGTGCCCCGTTTCCCGGCTTGGCGGTCCTGCTCGGCGGCACTTTAAAAGCCTGCTCCCAGCACCCGAGCAACTTCCCAGCAACTTTCGGCTTCTTTTTAACTCGTGGGCGCTCGCGCCTGGCCCCGAGCCGTGCGGCGGAAGGGAAGCCCGGCGGGCGGGTGGGCAGGCTGCTTGGAGGCGGCTCCGGGCTTCCTCCACCAGGCGCGAGCGCCCACGAGTTAAAAGGAAGCCAAAGTTGCTGGGAAGTTGCTCGGGTTTCCGGGCTTCCAGGGCTTTGCAAAGGCAAAGTTGCAGGCTGGAGCGTCTTCCCGCCGAGGAGCGGGAAGGGTTCCGCGCGGCGGGTGGGCTGCTTAAACTTTGCTCGGGCAGCACTTTAAAAGCCTGCTCCCAGCACCCGAGCAACTTCCCAGCAACTTTTAACTCGCTGGGCGCCGCGCCGCCCGAGCCGCACGGCAGCCTGCTCCAAGCAGCCCGCCCCACCGTCAGGCGGAACCCTTCCCGCTCCTCAGCGGGAAGACGCTCCCGCCTGCAAACTTTGCCTTTGCAAAGCCCTGAAGCCCCGGAAACCCGAGCAACTTCCCAGCAACTTTCGGCTTCCTTTTAACTCGCGGGTGCTTGCGCCTGGCCCCAAGCCGCGTGGCAGAGGGAAGCCGGCGGGCGGGCGGGCAGACTGCTTGGAGGAGGCTCTGGGCTTCCTCCGCCAGGCACGAGCGCCTGCGAGTTAAAAGGAAGCCGGAAGTTGCTTGGGTTTCCGGGCTTCCAGGCTTAAACTTTGCAAAGGCAAAGTTTGCAGGCTGGAGCGTCTTCCGCCGAGGAGCAGGAAGGGTTCCGCCCGGTGGGCGGGCGGGCTGCTTAAACTTTGCTCGGGTGGCACTTTAAAAGCCTGCTCCCAGCACCCGAGCAACTTCCCAGCAACTTCCGGCTTCCTTTTAACTCTGGCGCTCACGCCTGGCCCCGAGCCGCGCAGCAGAGGGGAAGCCCGGCGGGCGGGCAGGCTGCTTGGAGGAGGTGACCCGTGGTGCTCCGGCAGCAGCAACAGGCAGTTTCGCCGGGCTCCGCTCAGGTGTGCGGCTGGGCCTGTCAGGAGTTGCTACCGCCGGCGCAGCTCCGCGGCTCCAGTCCTGCGTTGCCTTGGGAAGGAAAAGGCAAAACCAGGAGCCACTGAGCCTGAGCCTCCGGTGCCGCTGCTCCCGTTGCAAAGCACCGCCGCGGCTCTTCCTTTTGCCTTTCCCTTCCGAGGCAACGCGGGACTGGAGCCGCGCGGAGCTGCGCCGGTGGTAGCAACTCCTGACTCAGGGGGCCTCCGAGGGGAGGGGAAGGAGGAGAAGAGGGGGGAAGGGTGGGGGGCGATTCCCAAAAATCTTGTGCTGACCGGCCCATCTGTCAAATTTTAAAAGTCAATGCGGCCCCTGAGCCAAAAAGTTTGCCCACCTCTGCTCTAGGAGGACAAAAACAGCCTCCCTGAGCTCCAGAGTCCCTCTGGTGGCTGGAAATGGGCCTGTTTCTGGCCTTCCAGAGCCTCCGGGAGGCCCGTTTTTCACCCTCCCGGAGCCTCCATTCAGGCCCTGCACTTATCTGAGATCCAAAATGGGCCATGTGGGGACTCTTGGAAGGGGTGGGGTGGGGTGGGGGAGGCCAGCCAAGGGTGGAATTTGCTGATTTGCTGGACTGGCCATAAAATTAACAACCAGTTTGCCTGAACCGGGAAGAACCGGTAGCAGCCCATCTCTGGTTAGAAATATCAGATAGGTTTTTGGAGGGAAAATGGCATGGGATGAAACGCTTTCCATAATATCCATTAGTCATTTTTAACCATAATGAGTCTTTTCTGATATCTTCTTTCACAGCTTCTGATGTCTTGGTTGGGCATATTTCTTTTCCCCCCCTTGTGTGAGAGCATAAAACTCTCTGGTAACACATGAGTCCCTCTCGGGAGTTTTGAATAATTTCTATATGCTTATCTGATTTCAAAGTAGATCTCTCCAACAATGGAGGCGGAAGAATTGACTCGCGACGTACTGGGAATCAAAAACCTCACCCCTCACAAGGATGACATGTGGGCGACCTTTGAAGTGATTGAAAATGGAGAACTAGGTTAGTCATTTTCTACATCGTCTTGGAATATTTTTTAGGCTTAACGATTCCTCGCTGTTTCCTTCACAGAAAACAGCAACAACAAACAGCAGGAGCCTTAGCGCTATTTCATGGAAACACACGATGTGAGGTGATTCTGAAGGAGTTCGTTTTGGAGAAGTGACAGGAGAGGGACTACCTTGTCCAAACTCTTCTCCCTTCCCCTTTAGTTTATTCTCCCCTCACCCATCCCCTCTACTACTTCCCCCTCCTTCTCTCCCTCCTTCCCTTCCTTTTCTTCCATTCCTCCCTTCCTTCCTTTCCTTCCCTCCCTCCCTTCCATCATTCCTTCCATACACCCCTGCCTCACTCCTTCCCTTCTTTCTATTCCATTCCTCATTCCCTGCATTCCTTCTCTTCCATTCTTCCCTTCTGTTTTTCCTTCCTTCCATCATTCCTTCCATACACTCCTTCCTTCCCACCCTTCCTTCTTTCTCTTCCATTCCTTCCTTCCTTCCTTCCTTCCTTCCTTCCTTCCTTCCTTCCTTCCTTCCTTCCTTTCCTTCCTCCCTCCTTTCCATCATTCTTTGCATACACCTCTTCCTTCCATTCTTCATTCCTTCCTTCCTCCCACCTTTCCTTCTTTCGCTTCCATTCCTTCCTTCTCTTCCATTCCTTTCTCCCTCCCTTCTCTTCTGTTTCTCCCTCCCTCCCTTCCATCATTCTTTCCATACATCCCTCCCTCCCTTCCTTCTCTTCTCTTCCATTCCTCCCTCCCTCCCTCTCTTCCTTCTGTTCCTCCCTTCCCTCCCTCCCTCCCTTTTCTTTTTCCCTTTACCATAAATTGCAGTAAGCTGAAGACCTTATAACAGTGAAAACCTTCTCTCAAACAGGGCAGTTTCTGTTGGCAGAATTGTGGGTGTGCATTTATCATCACAAGTAGCTGTGTTGAATTTACCGAGCTCTCATTTTGAAGCGGTACCTTTCCTCATGAAGTGATTTTCCAGGGAATTCCATCTTTCTCCTAACAACCCCTCACCTCAATTTATAATTGTTTACTAGATGAAACAAACCTCCGAGAACGCAAGTATAGCCTACGTTTTCCAGAATGCAATTTCCTTCTAATATTTATTGTTAGATTGGAACAAAGAATTCTGTTGCTGTTTACTAGCAACACAGAATGACCTTGGGAGGAGAATAATGGGATATATAAGTTTGAGAGGTAGAGGTCTGAAGTGTTGGAACTAAAATATTCACAATGAGCTGAAATATTTGCACAGCAGAGATAAGAACATGAAATTCACTGGCCTTCTGTGGTGGATTTGATATGGTGGGACCTCTGGCTTATAAAATATCACCACTGAAACAAGTGACATCGAGCTGGTTACGCCCATCCTGGTTACACACACACACACACGGTCAAGCACAACCCTGATGCGGCCCTCAATGAAATCGAGTTTGCCACCCCTGGTATAGGGCATGTGGCAATATCCAAAATGAGCAACTGATCTCCAGATCACAACCAACCACATTTTAATTTTCTCTTCTCTTCTAGAACGTCCCTTGCATTGCACCGAGAACATCCTAGAACAGATCCTTCACTGGAGTTCCTTGGCCTGTCCTAGCAACGCCTCTCTTATAATAAAGAAATTTCCAACCATAGGGCTTATGAGTGAAGGTAAATACCGAAATGCATTCCCTCTCACAGGGAGTCCTCGACTTTACAACAGTTCATTTAGTGAACGTTCGGCATTTCAACGGTGCTGAAAACAGTAACTGATAACCTTTTTCCATCCTTACAACCGTGTGCAGCATCTCCATGTGATTTAAATTCAGACGCTTGACAACTATCTCATATTTAGGATGGATGTTCTGACCTAGGCTTCACAAAATCATGAAGCAGACTCCTTGTCCCGACAAAACCCCTTTTATATTGGGCTAATGTGAATTCCTATCATTCACATCCAGCAAAGTCCCGGCAAACAGTCTTTCAAGAGTGAATTACAACCACAGACCTTATCAGGCTTGGAAAGCTGCCAGGCTGATATCTTCCAAGCACAATGCTGTACAAGAAAATACTTGGCAAGGAGTCTCTGAGAGTCACGAACAAATCTTCACACTAATTAAATGAATTAATTGTCTCCTGCAAACACCACTCCCCTTTCGCTCCTCTTTTTATTCTTTATGGGAAGGACCAATCACCATCCATCTGTGCCTTTACTCCCGAGTTGACCCTTGTTCCTTAACTGTTCTCTTCTGGCAGCTCTGTGCATGCGCACACTGGGAACAGGCTCCAGCTATTCTTCTGCCTCACTGATCTCTGACTCCGAAGAAAGCTGATAACTGTCAGATGGCCCTGGCCCCATCTCTGCCTCTGACTCAGAGCCCTTGTCAGAGCTTTCCCCAGACTCCAGGACTGGCCCATGTTTCTCCCCAACCTCCTCACTGTCCGAATCTGCCACCACAACACAGTGTGACCATCATAAATACCTGTCGGGTACCAAGCAGTGAATCTTGATCATGTGACCTTGGGGATGCTGCAACAGTCTTAAGTGTGAAAAATGTCATAAGTCTCTTTGCAACTTTGAACAGTCACTAAATGAACTGTTGTAAGTCGAGGACTACCTGTATTCTATTGTCAATATTGTGCACTTTTAAAGTACAGGTATTTCCACTTGCTCTCTTTTCATCCTCTCCTTCACAATGAATGTCTCTCAACAAACAGGATCTCGTAAATATGTTTTGTGCAGTTTTATCCTTGGATAGATTTCAGGGCCATTAACGAGTCTATTCTTTTTGTTTTAATAAGTGGCTCCTGAATCAATCCCAGTGCACGTTCTGATTTTAGCTTTACTGGTTTGTCTATTGTCACTGATACAGCCTAATGCGAGGATCTAAAAAGGCAATAAGGGAAGTAAATCAAATGTGATTTCATTGTCAGTTTCTTACAAAGACAAGCTGGCATCTTTTCAGCAGCGTTTAGCTTCAATTGACTGTCGAAAGGAAACGACGTATTTCCCCCCTGGTTTTTTGTTTCGTTTTAAGAAGGTGGTGAGTAGAGTGCCATCAGCCCCATGGATGTCTTTATCCCACTGATTGCAATTATGCTTATTCTGTCTTGAAACTGCACAAGTCAGGATAGATAACATAATTGTAATTTTTGAAAACCTGGCTTGTTTTAGGGAAACCCTGGTTGACGTTCGCTAGTGGGCTGGAGAGCAAAATATTTGGTTGGCAAGGCACAATGGTGGGCTCATGCGTTGCACTAAGCCAGCAACAAGGATATCATGTCACGTTTTAGGATAATGCAGGAATCCAGCGAATAATAATTATATATGGCAGAAGCAGGAGCAGATGTTTGCATTTTCCTCCGGTTGAGCTAGCAAAGGTTCGTTAAAGTAGCACTTACATATGCTTTAGCATAAACATGGCAGAGAAAGCATGACTCTGGAATTCTGTCCAATCCTTTAATAAAAAGCCCTTTTTGGATCTACCTGAATCAGAACAGAGAATAGGGCAGGTAGCCTTTATTCCCCATAGCAACACATCTTACCAAGCAATGACCATGGTTAGACTCTCTAGGATCTATCTGTCTTTTTCCTCTATGTGCAGAATGATGTGTTGAATACTGTGAGAGAAGGAGAACCTGGGGTAGAGGTAAAAGAGGGTTTAGCCTAGAATCCCTACATAGGCACAAGCAAGCTATGTCCAACTTCCCTTGAATTCCATTGCTCCTTATCTGCTAAATATCAGTTAAGAAGATTCCTATCTATAGGCATGAGTATAAATCAGTTTAATTAGACCTTCATATGTGGACCTGGACTTTTGCAAGTCTTTCTCTCCAGGAGAGAAATTTGGGTGTGTGGATTAGATGAACTGTATGAACATCTGTTTGTATGTTAGAAAGGATCTAAGCGAGAGGGAGGAGAGGAAGGAAGGAAGGAAGGAAGGAAGGAAGGAAGGAAGGAAGGAAGGAAGGAAGGAAGGAAGGAAGGAAGGAAGGAAGGAAGGAAGGAAGGAAGGAAGGAAGGAATCCAATTTTGGGGAGAATAAGAAAGAGATCTAGTATTATATTCAAGCAAAAGTGTTTAATCCTGGTTTATAATTTTGCTCTTATCCCTGTTTAAGGTTCCAAACATTCTGTGAACCCATCTTCACCCAAGATTAATTTAGGTATGTTGACTTTTCATATCTTATTCTCTAAAGCACTGCCAAATAATATATGCACAGATAACACATAACTATGTAAATGACCTATTATTCATCTTACAAAGTGGAGAGGCTGGCGTCCAAAGAAGTACAATTTATTAGTTTATTTAATTTAAAGTCAGAGACTAACAGACAGAAAATTGCTTAACGAACAAATAGAATAAATTAAAACCCTATCAAATTAAAGAAGATATGTGCATAATAAAATCAACCAGTAAAACAATATAAAAATCATAACTAACAAGGCTGTCTGTAATACTGGAAATGTATCATTTTAATCTGCTAAATGCTGGCTGGCTATTACCAGCTGTAGTGAGTTTAAGTCTGTTAATTTCTGATTTCAAGTTAATGGAGCAGAAGCTTTAAAAAGCTAGTTTGGTGTAGAGATATTGCTGTTGTGGCCCACCCCAAGCTGGCAGCAGATCCGGACAGTGAGGAGGTTGGGGAAGAACATGGGCCAGTCCTGGAGTCTGAGGAAGGCTCTGATCGGTGCTCTGCTTCAGAGGCAGAGATGGGGCCAGGGCCATCTGACAGTTATCAGCTGCCTTTGGTTTGGAGATCAGTGAGGCAGAAGAACAGCTGGAGCCTGTTCTCAATGTGCGCATGTGCAGAGCTGCCAGAAGAAGGGAACAGCTAAAGAACAAGGGTCAACTTGGGAATAAAGCCACAGGTGAATGGTGAATGGCCCCTCCCATAGGGAATAAAAGAGGAATGGAAGGGGAGTGGGGTTTTGCAGGAGACAGTTCATTTGGGTGAAGATCTGTTCCTGTATTCTTGCCAAGTATTGTCTGCTACAGTGTAGCATCTGAAAGATATCGGCCTGGCAGCTCTCCAAGCCTGATAAAGGTCTGTAATTGCAAAATGTCTTGAAAGACTGTTGGCCTCGACTTTGCTGGAGAGGAAATCACTGTAAACTAAATAAAAGGGGTTGATCAGGACGAGGAGTTGGGGAAGCCTAGGTCAGAACAATTTCGTCAGGAGCAGGGATACCTGAATTCCAGTCTGCCATGTGACATCACAGCCATAGAAATAACTTTGGGTTATTCACCCCATCACAAAATGACCTGGGAAACAAACACACAACAAAAAAGATCAAACTCATTCTGAAAATCTTGCTAAGGAAGCTTGTGTTACCAAGAGTAAAAGTTGACTTGAAGAACCGTAACAACAAGAAGACGAAATATCAAGAAAAATCAAACCAATTTTGAAAGCGTTGCTAAGGAAGCTTGTTATTAAGAGTAAATGTTGACTTGAAGGATCAAGTGTTACAATGGTAAAATGGTAAAATAGCTGCTAGCAAGAACTATACAATCTTAAACTCAGTCCAGCCAGGACATTTTTTAAATGTTTGCTTGGATCATATGAATGAACATTGGTTAATATAGATATGTTTATGTCCTAGGTTGTTGCAGTGCCCTTAAATTAGCTCTTGAAGAATCATGTTTAATTTATCTATCTATCTAAAAGTGAAATACCACTCAGACATCATCACAAAATCTTCAGAACCGTAAAGCCTACAAATTTGAAATTTGGCACATATGTTCCTCTTGGCTTCTAGGTGCTCACTAAGAAAGGATTTTTCAAAATGACCATCAGAGCATAAGTATTTCCCATATTATTATTATTAACATGCTCTGATGCTAAAGAGTTCTACTCCCCTTCCCCACTTGAAAAGAAATCTGTTCCAAGTGCAAAACACAAGCAGAGGGGAGGAACTTCAGTTTCAGTTTTAGTTTCACAGCACCAAGCAGCTTTAATACAGAACAGCTGAGCTAAGCCACGCCCAGGCTCCTTGCTGTCTCCTTCTTTCTCACCCAGCCAATACTCTTTCAGTTTCCAAACAGCCCTCAACTCTCTCACACACTGACAAGACACTAGCCAGATGTATACCAATGGATGCTGGTAGGCAGAGGCAGAATTTCCCCCCCTTATTTTCCTCCCCCAAAACTAAGCCCGACTACATAGTTCAGTGATGGCTAACCTTTTCAGCTTGGTGTGTCGAAAATCGGGAAAAAGTGTAGCCTTCCTCGGGTCGTGTGTCACTTCAAGAAATATCAATAATTTGGTTTATGACGGACTGGGCTGGGGTGATCACACAGGGCTGTGAAACTCGTCTCCCTGGTCTCAGGGCTGCAGGTGCAGGATGTGGGGATCGGAAGGCCACCTTACAGGGCTGTGAACCTCATGGATCTCCTTTCCTCCTGTAGCGTTCCTGAAGTAATGAAACTGACAAACCTCAGTTTATGGCAGTTAAAACTGGTTCTCTGCTGCAAAGATCTTGCGGCAGTGGTGACACCACGCCTCCACACAACAAGCAGGGAGCAGGGATTGGAGCAGAGCACAGGCAGCCTCTAAATGTGCAGGTTTTCCCCACACCAACAGGCGTGTCAGTCAAAGTGCCTCGGTGTGTCACGAGTGACACGCGTGTCATAGATTAGCCATAGATCAGCCACTGACATAGTTTCATAGCGAAGCACAGGTATTGAGCTAGTCATAGATAAAGACACCACATGTCACCCCAGCAATATGTCGAACAAGAGCCGAAAGGTCTACAATAATAGAGGGGCACTTCAATTGCTCATTCTTATTTTTTTCTACCAGACTAATTTTTAAAAAATTATACAGATAGTCCTTGACTTACACCAGTTCACTTAGTGGCTGTTCAAAGTTGCCATGACACTGAAAAAAGTGACTTTTAGGACCATTTTTTTCACACTTATGACCATGGCAGCGTCCCTTCCAGGGTCATGCCACCCAAATTTAAATGTTTGATGGCTGACTCACATTTATGATGATTGGAGCGTCTCTTGGTCGCATTGGTCCCTTTTTGTGATCTTCCGATAAACAAAGTCAAGGAGGAAGCCAGATTCGCTTAACACCCATGTTGCTAATTGAACAACTGCAGTGATTCACTTAACAAATGTGGAAAAACTCACTTAGCAAATTTCTGACTTAGCGATGTAAATGTTGGGCTCAATTGTGATTGGAAGTTGAGGATTAGCTGCAAAATGTATTGTGTGTCTATCTGTCTGTCTGTCTGTCTCTCTCTCTGTATCTATCTATATATCTATCTAAAGAAGTTTGTGAACTAAATGCAAACCAAATTCTCTCTCTCTCTCTCTCTCTCTCTCTCTCTCTCTCTCTCTCTCTCCATTTATATCTGTCTGTCTATATCTATCTATATCTATCTATCTATTTATCATCTATCTGTCTATCTATCTATCTATCTATCTATCTATCTATCTATCTATCTATCTATCTATCTATCTATCTATCTATCTATCATCTATCAAGATTGTGAACCAAATGCTTTTTTAAATAATCTTGACAGAGGAAACTTCAAAAGACCCTGTCAAAGCTGGCTACCTGAAATACAAAGAAGAACCCTCCAAGCTTCTGTCTGCCAATAAATTTCAAGACCGTTATTTCGTTTTACGAGAAGGAAAATTGTGGCTTTATAAAGACATGAAGGTACAAACTCTTTTTAATTTACCCCCAATCCCACCCCTTTTCTTTACATGAGATTTGACAGACAGACACTGGATGCTGTCAGGTTCCTCTCAATTATGTGGATGATGGGGGGAAAAATTGATTAATGCCAGGAGGCGGAGCGAACAATGAACACTTAACATAGATAATTTTTTCTTGTGTTGCGCAAGAATGTTCTTCAATGCAATATTGAAGTCACACTTGAGAAGTGGATGTAGATTGTGTCTTCCGGATTTTTTAAATAGGTGGCTCAGTTATGGAAGGGGACAGGAAGTGATCATTCTCTGGCGTCTTCCCATGTGTGACAAGATAGATCTTGTGAAGGTGAAGTCTAAGATAGGCCAGGATCAAATATGAGTGTTGTGGTCCACCGGCAGCCTGCAGAGAGAGCAGCAGAGTCGGACAGTGGGGAGGAACATGGACCAGTCTGGGAATCTGGGGAGGACTCAGATGAGGGTCTTGTGTCTGATACACAAATGGGGCCAGGGACATCTGGGAGTTTTGTGCTGACTCAGGAGCCTCCAGAATTCAACAGCAGCAAGGCAGAGGAACAAGGGGAGCCTGTTCCCAGTGCGCGTGTGCACAAAGCTGCCAGAAGGCAAGAACAGTTAAGACAAAAGGGGTAATTCGGGATAAGGCTTAGAGGTGATTAGCCCTCCCATAAGACATAAAGGCAGAGCAAAGGGACAGGAACCTTTGCAGGAAGCAACTTTGTTAACTCTGTTCAGATTAAGCCTTGAAGCTCTGTGTGGACTTTGTACTCCGTTTGGCTTTCTTACAGTTAATTCGGCACTTTAGTTATTGGCAGCAATTCAAAGGAGATGAAAGTGGGTGCTTATCTCGAGAGACTGTTTGGGGCTCATTACGGGCTGGGAATGAACATAATTCCCAGCGTTGAAATAAAAAGAGAGTTGTTTAGACTAAGCGTGTGCTTAATTACAGTCTCAGGAAGCCTTGGTCAGAACAATGAGAACATAAGAGTGTTGGATTTAGAGAAAAGAAAAACCAGGCTCAGGTGGAAAAAGTAGTTGGCTTTGACGGGTTGATCGACTGGGATCATCACTAGGTCTTATGAAACTCATCTCCTAGCAGTAAAACAATAGATCTAGTCTAGAGAAAAGAAGGACTAGGGGTGACACAATAGCAGTCTTCTAGTACTTGAAAGACTGACACAACGAAGTGGGATCAAGCTATTCTCCAAAACACCTGAAGGCAGGACAAGAAACAATGGATGGAAACTAATCAAGGACAGAAGCAACCTAGAACTAAGGAGAAATTTCCTGACAGTGAGAACAATTAAATCAGTGGAACAACTTGCCTCCAGAAGTTGTGGGTGCTCCATCACTGGAGGTTTTTAAGAAGAGATTAGACAACCACTTGTCTGAAATAGTCTAGGGTTTCCTGCTTGAGCAGGGGGTTAGACTAGAAGACCTCCAAGGTCCCTTCCAACTCTGTTATTCAGAGTTATAAGAATGGCAGGGGAAATCCATTTTTTGCAATAGTGGCAAATACATTTTCATCGTCCACTTACTTCCATTTTCATGCAATAGGTAAATAGGGTATAGATGTAAAAAATATTACTTTGGGTCTCAAAATCAAATTAATATGCAGAGCGCATACTTTTTGTTACCTGCCATTAATGTCACAGTGATTCCTGCAGCAACCAAATTTCTGAGGGGGACTAGACTTGTGAATTAATTAGCAAGGTCTGAATGATTATTCTTGGTATATGATTAACAGTTCAGTATTTTTGAATGCTTCCGTCTATTCTGACGGAAATATGTAATTACCTGCTAAGAGTAATCAAAATTGGTTGAGTGTTGTCAAAAAACCCCAATGCAAAACAAAACAAAATATAATTTATATTTTGTTTTGTTTTGCATCGGGGGTCTTTTGACAACACTCAACCAATTTTTCTATTTTGCTTCCACTGATTGCAAATAGGGGTGCAGGAGGCCAACTAGGCCACGCCCACCATGGCCACGTCCACCCAGCAACTGGGCAGAGAACGGGTTGCTAAATTTTTTGAAGCCCACGCCTGCCTAACATCCAGAGGAATCCATCTGAGCTTGTGCCCTTTAAATGTACTTTTATGTGTCTGGACTTCTCTTCTTCAGGCTCAAAGTGGGTTGCATAAATTTTAGATCATTATTTACGGAAAAGCAAAGTTGGAGTTTCCAAACAAAAAGCTTTTGCTTGTTCCCCTTTGGCTTGTGGCACTTCTTTCTTTCTTTCTTTCTTTCTTTCTTTCTTTCTTTCTTTCTTTCTTTCTTTCTTTCTTTCTTTCTTTCTTTCTTTCTTTCCTTCCTTCCTTCCTTCCTTCCTTCCTTCCTTCCTTCCTTCCTTTCTTCCTTCCTTCCTTTCTTCCTTCCTTCTTTCTTTCTTTCTTTCTTTCTTTCTTTCTTTCTTTCTTTCTCTTCTCTTCTCTCTTTCTTTCTTTCTTCCTTCCTTCCTTCCTTCCTTCCTTCCTTCCTTCCTTCCTTCCTTCCTTCCTTCCTTCCTTTCTTTCTTTCTTTCCTTTCTTTTTCTTTTTTTAAAAAAGAATTCCATTTCCCCCTGAAATTAATAGCTTGTCTGAAACCCGACGCGACAAATCTTTGGAAACTCATGATCTCAGCAAAGTGGTTGTGTTTATTTTGCTGTGCATAATGTTACATTAATTGCCTGGCCAGGGAAAGAAAGAAAAAAAAAGAAAGAAAGAAAGAAAAAAAAGAAATCCCGGAGAACAGCACTATTATTTTTAAAATGCGGTCACTTTCTCTCCCATCCAGATTAATAAGTCCATTGCTGCTGCATGAAAGGATGCTTTTATTGTTGCAGCCAAATGGATTAAGAATTGTTTTTGAAATGCTAAAAGCCCAATTAGCCATGAAATTCTGAGCAGGGCTGGGGAGGGTGGGGAGGAGAAGCAGCATGCTCTGAACCGAGCTAATTTTTGCCTAAATGGCACGTCATGTTTCATACTGCCAGGGCCAAAGTATGGCAGAGCTTAAAAGGAGATACGGTCAAGGCCGGTCAGGCCGACATTCTGTTTTGGGGCTTTAAATTCCCATCGGTGCAATCCGCCTCAAAAAAGAAAGTGGCAAAATGAATTTCAAGAGACCTCTAGCTTTCCATATTATTACAAACACATTGACAAATTAAACTCTACTATTTAATTATGGGCTTTTATCCAGTAGAGAAATTCGCCTCAAGAAAACATTTGCTTTTGTAGTCTCTCTCTTTCTCTCTCTCTCCCTTCTCTTTTCTCTTCTATTTCTTTCTCCTCTCTCTTTCTCTCTCTCTCTCCTCTTCTCTTCTATTTCTCTCTCTCTCTTCCTCCTTCTCTTTTTCTCTTTATCCTCTCTTCTTTCTCTCTCTCTCTCTCTCTCCTCCTCTCTCTCCTCTCTCTCTCCCTTCTCTTTTCTCTTCTATTTCTTTCTCCTCTCTCTCCTCTCTCCTTTCTCTCTCTCTCTCTCCTCTCTTTCCTCTCTCTTCTCTTTCTCTTCTCTTTATCCTCTCTCTCTTTCTCTCTCTCTCTCTCCTCTTTCTCTCCTCCCTTTCTCTCTTCTCTCTCTCCTCTTTGTCTTCTCTTTCTTCTCTCTCTCTCTCTCTCTCTCTTCTCTCTCTTCTCTCCCTCTCTCTCCACCTCCACCTCTCTCTGTTGTGTACGCAAAGAATAACATGGCCACCTGTTGTGATTGCCTCTTCCTTGATCTTGGAAAAGGCAGGAGGAGGCTGGAAACAACCTTGGAGATCTTCTAGTCCAAAGGTGTCAAACTCAAGGCCTGTGGGCCTGATCCTGCCCGTGAGGTGCTTAGATCTGACCCGCAGGACCAGCCTGGAAACAGCAAAGGAGCGCCCTGCGATGCCGTGCATACAGCCCCTCTGGGATCCATTTTCACTGGCAGAGGGCTACAGGAGGCCATCATGGCCAAAAACAGGGCACCAGGGGTGGACATGTGAGCCCCCCGGACTCTGTTTTCCCTGGCAGAGGGCTATCAAAACAAACTTAAAATGAAACAAAAAGGAGAAATGTTTCCCCTTTTGCATCTGAGCACGCAAGAAGGGGCAGGAAAAGAGAAAGGGAAAGAGGAAAGACAAAGAGAAAGGAGGGAAGATGAAAAGAGAGCAAGGGAGGAAAAAAGAAGGAAAGAGAGGAAGGAAGAAGAAAGGAGAACGAAGTGGGAAGGAAAAAGAAAAGGAAGGAAGGAAGGAAGGGAAGGAAGGAAGGAAGGAAGGAAGGAAGGAGATTATGAGAGTGAGGGAGGGTCTCAGGGAAGTCCTGCCTTAGCACTTGGCCACCACAGGTGCCCCCCTGACACGAGTGACATTGAGCTGGTCACACCCACCATGGCCATGCCCACCTCAATCACGCCCCCTCCCCCCCCCCAGCCCTCCGAGCTCAAACACAACCCTGATGCGGCCCTCAATGAAATCAAATGTGCCACCCCTGTTCTAATCCAACTGTCTGCAAGGCAGGAGATCTTAGTAAGGATTTTCCATGCATGGTCATATAGGAAGTTTGGAGCAAAAAAATAAAAATTGAAATATATAAGAACGTTCTATTTATCAGGAGTTCTCCACATTGTTTCTCTCTAATGGATGAGGTTAACTCTGTTCCTCTCAGTCAATTGTTCTTGAGCTATTTTATATTGGTTTTTCTTCTAGTAGCTGCGACTTTGGAAAAATTGCTGTAGGAGAGCTATGTAGCATCCTTTTCAGGATGTCAGTTGTGTATGTGTGAAAATAACTGCTGGAGGAAAATATGGCTGCAGTTTGTAGACCTCAACCTGTGAGTTCACTGAGGCCAGCAAGCGCTTGCTTCAATTAGCACATTGGACTCAATTTCTGTTGATGCTATACACATCCCTGCAGCGTTGTTTTTTTTTTTAATTTAATTCAGTTTGAGTTAAAAGAGTTTATACAGTCACTCATCTCAAGTCAATGAATTTGGTCAGTGTACAAGGAGTAAAACAAAACCAACAGCAACAACTAAAATCAATAATCCAAATAATAAGAATCTGAGGTTGCAGAAATAGTTTCATTTAACTGAAAGAACAATGCAAGACAATTAACCAGGAGAATTCAAATGCCTGGTGGAGTCACCAGGTCAGTACAAACTTACAAAAGACTTACAGCCATTCAGATCTCCAAGATGTTGTCCTGTCTTATTTTTCTTTTTTAGCAAAAGTTCAGACCTGGTTCACTTTCAATGTTGCTTGACATAAGTTTATTTATTTATTTATTTTTTAAAAAGTTTTCCAGTCTAGATCATAGCATCGATGTTCCATAGAAATCTGGAACGTGCTAATCCAGGGGTATTATTGAGGGGTATCCAGGGATTTCATTGAGGGCCGTATCAGGGTTGTGTTTTACCTTGGGGGCCAGGGTGGGCATAACTGTTTGACATCACTCGTGTTGGGGGCACCTGTGGTGGCCCGAGCACTCTGCCAGCAAAAACTGGTTCCCAAGCTCCGTTTTTGGCTGTGATGGCCTCCTGCAGCCCTCTGCCAGTGAAAACGGAGCCTAGGTGGGCCACGCATGCTCCCCAGGCCCCGTTTTCAGCTGTGACGGCCTCCTGCAGCCCTCTGCCAGTGAAAGGCTCAGGTGAGCCACACGTGCTTCCCCCAGGCCCCGTTTTCAGCTGTGATGCCCTCCTGCAGCCCTCTGCCAGTGGAAACGGAGCTCAGGTGGGCCATGCGTGCTCCCCCTGGCCCCAATTTCAGCTGCGATGGCCTCCTGTAGCCCTCAGCCATTAAAAACGGTGCTCCATTTCGCTGGCAGAGACACCGTAGGCCGGTCCCTTGCTGTTTCCAGGGTGGCCTCATGGCCCAGATCTAAGCACCCCATGGGCTGTATCCAGCCCCCGGGCCTTGAGATTGACATCCCTGTACTAACCTATGTGCTAACCCAATTTAAAATCCTCCTTCAGTCCCATGTCTGGACAAGCTTGGTCAGATGCCGCCCGTTGTTCAGATATGCTAGTAGAGAGATAAAATCCTAGGAAATGAAAGGATTTAGGTGTTTTTTTTTTGCAAGATTTCAACAGGATGTTCAGAAGATGAACAGATCTGGAGGCCTGGTTGGTGTGTTTTCTGTTTCACTAACTGTTTCACTAATTTGTTTCTCAAACACAACAGAGCAGCAAGGCTGAGAAAGCATTTCCTGTCAAAACGCTGAAACTTTACCTCGGGGTGAAGAAAAAACTGAAGCCACCAACGAAGTAAGCAAGAGTCAAGGAAGCCATGATGGCTGGTTTTTTTGTTCAAAAGCACACTTGCTTTTTTGTTATTTTTGGTACGCTACTGAAACGTAAAGCTTCAAAAAGCCAAAACAAATAAGGGAACTAATCTGTAGCTATTGCCTGATCTGTGATAAGCCACAGTTCCACGATGTTAGTTATTTGGGGAATCCTGTTATTACTTTTGTGTTCGGAAATTCTTTCTAATCTCAGTATGGTTATCTCCTATGGATTATATTGCTTATGGGATCAAATTATCCCACTGCATTGGAATAGGAATAGGAATAGGACTAGACTAGACTAGACTAGACTAGACTAGAATAGAATAGAATAGAATAGAATAGAATAGAATAGAATAGAATAGAATAGAATAGAAATTACAAAGCCGAAGAGCCAGCGCTGTCCGAAGACGTCTCCATGGTCATGTGGCTGGCATGACTAACACCGAAGGCTCACAGAACGCTGTTACCTTCTCACCAAAGGAGTCCCTATTTTTCTACTTGCATTTTATGTGCTTTCAAAATGCTAGGTTGGCAGAAGTTGGGACAAGTAACAGGAGCTTACTCCATTACGCGGTGGTAGGGATTCGAACTGCTGAACTGCTGACCTTTCTGATCGGCAAACTCAGTGTTTTAGCCACTGAGCCACTGCACCCCTTTTAGAATAGAATAGAATAAGGAATAGAATAGAATAGAACAAGAACAGAACAGAACAGAACAGAACAGAACAGAACAGAACAGAACAGAACAGAATAGAATAGAATAGAATAGAATAGAATAGAATAGAATAGAATAGGGTTCTTTATTGGCTACATGTGATTGGATTCACAAGGATTAGTCTCCTAGTGCATAAGCTCCTAGTGTACCTACATACAACAACAAAGTGTTCAGAGTAGCAGATTTCCACAACAATTCAAGCATGGCACAAAATGCTCAAACATGAAACAAAAACAACACATAAAAATTCAGCCTCTGAAAGTGTATGATTCTCGTACATTTACACTAGGGCCTAATAAAGGAGAATGTTTGTAGATCGGGATTGAAATGGTGCTCTCTGAGCTTGGTTGTTTTCTTGCAGACATTTCATTACCAAGCTAGATAACATAATCAGTGTTAGTCACAGTAAGGCCATATGTGATCTCTGAGAACTCTGAGCAACAATATGGCTTTGGGAAGGTTAGTCTTCTTTTCTTTCTTAATTGCCTTAAATGTCTATGTATAAAAGATATTTTGTTTTGGTTTTTCAGCTGGGGTCTAACACTGCTGTCTGAAAAGCATAATTGGTAAGTAAGACATTCTAGATTGGGAGGTGTATTCTTTGTAAATGATTGGGTGGAATAAGTTTTTGCACCTCACGCAAGCACTACACCTCTTTGTTATTTATTAAATCAGCCATGTCATTTTTTTCCCTCCCAGCTTCTTAATTGAATCTGGAGATAAAGTGTTGTGGTTTTAATATCCTTACTCTTAAAAATAGTCATCTCTTTAAAGCAGTGACATCTATTTTGTTTAAGTTGCATGGAAGCCTGAAACAACATAGCTGCTTTAGTACCAATTGTAATACACATCACTTGATCATAGCTGAACAATTGCAGCTGAGAAAAATCTATTGATATTCATAAGCTAGGAACTACACAAATTGTTCTGCAAACTTGAATGTTTCCTTTAAACCAGCGGTCGCCAACCGGTGGGCTGTGAGAAAATTTTGGTAGGCCACAGAGAAATCTCACCCCCAGAGCACCCCCACCAAAGCAATTAATCCAGGCTGCACAGAAACACAAGGCTGCATGGCCCACATGGCCCGCGGGAACCCTCCCCGCCCACTCACTCCTTACCCGGTAAACTTGCCTGCTAAATTGCTATTTTTCCTTTTTCCGACCATCATCTGTTCTGCTATGCCGGGAGATTTAGATTAGATAGGAAGCAGGAAATGGTTGGATGTCTTGCTTTCTAGCTAGTCTTTAGATCATCGGCTCAGCACAGCTGAACCTCCCTTAGGACTGAAGGTTTACTTGCAAGCAAATTCAGTGTAGACTCACAGCAAGCAAATTTGAGAGACTGAGCTAGCCGATGGAAGTTAGATAGATCACTCAATGATTCTGTGAGCAACTCAATCTGCCTGCTTTGCCTGATTTTGGGTAAAAGTTGCTCTTTTTTTATAAAAAATTAAATATTTATATAAATATATATAATATTTACATACAAGCCATGCCCAGCCAGTCACATGACCACCAAGCCACAGCCACAAATTAGGCCATGCCCACAGAACCAGTTAGTGGTCCCTGGGATCTAAAATTATGAGTTTTGTTGTCCCTGAGCTCCTCATAGGTATGTTCATCAGTGGGTGGGTGGGTGTTTGTGTGTGTATCAGTTTAATACATCATATATGGTATAGGGCTCCATACAATGAACAACCCTTCAGCTTTAACTCTTGTTTTAATTTTTTAAAATATTTGTTAATCCATTGTTGCATTGCATTTGTTTCATTATACATTGCGCGGAGCCACTTGCTAGTGGAAAGATCAGTTATACAAGATAGATATATGGATGGATGGATGTGTAGATAGATAGATGTGTAGATCGATAGATGTGTAGATAGATAGATAGATAGATAGATAGATAGATAGATAGATAGATAGATAGATAGATAGATAGATAGATAGATAGATAGATAGATAGATAGATAGATAGATAGATATGGATGCATGGATAGATAAAGTGGGTTTCTCTCTTTTTCATTTCCAAAATATCTAATCAGCTGAAGACTTCCCCAAAGAAATCTATTGCTTAGCAGATTGATCACTCAAATGAGATCATGCCCACTTAGATCAGTCTAAAGCTTGATTAATTGAGTGGACTAGCTCTTTGAGGAATAGGGAATCTTGCAATGAAAATTGATTATCTAGCAATAATAAAATGTGCCTTCTGAGACACACACATACACACCGTCTCACACACACACTGTACGTCTTGGCTGTACTAAGACTCCATTCTTTATTCTTGCTTAATTTATTTTAGCTAAGGAGGTTTTTTGCTTCCAGGCAGCTAAAGTCTTCCATTTCAGAATTGCATGAGGACTGAATATATTATGGCACTGGAAGTGAATTCATATTAATTTGTCTTCTAGGTATTTATGTTGTGATGGACAGACTTCTCAGCTAGACTGGCTGAACAGCATTTTTATGGCTCAGGTATTTGTCTCGGTTTCTTTTTCAGATTTCAAATTTTACTGGGCTCTGAAAAGTAAATTTGAATTGCAATAGTTGCATATTATATGCTTCTTTACTTTTTATTGCATGCATTACGTACACGCTCATTTGAGCAAGAGACACATATATATGTGTGTATGTGTATATGTATATGTACCGTGTTTCTCATATAATAAGGCCGGATCTTATTTTTTTTTGAGCCCCGAAAAAATGGCTAGGCTGTCTTTTCGAGGGTGACTTAATTCCCCCCCTTGCATCTTTGGGTGGGCGGGTGGCGACGGCTTGGATGTTGACCTCAGCGTTGGTGGGGAACTTCGTATCGGGGTCAACGCAGGCAGCACCATATCCGGGTATGCAACAAAAGTACTTCCTAACGGCAAGCCCCCCCACCATTCCCCACCATTTCGCATGTTTTAATATAGGCCTTAATTTGGGGGGAGGGGCTTAATTTCATTTCATGCCTATAAAACATGCTGGGACTTCCTATTGGGGGAAGCCGTATTGTTGAAGAAACAGGGTATATATGCACATACATACACACACACACACACACATGTATGTGTGTGTGTGTGTGTGTGTGTGTGTGTGTGTGTGTGTATGTGTGTGTGTGTGTATATATATATATATATTCCTATCAGCACACATTTTCTAAATAAAATATACACGGCAGTCCCTACAGAATCCTAATGTGGTTCTCCCAGTCAAGCCTCTTTACAGACAGTGTGTCTTCTTCTTGTCAGCTTTTCCTTATTTCCTTCTTTGTTCAGCTCATAATCCTCAAAGATTCAGTTCCCTAACAAATGCCTGCATTCAAATGTGGGTTGAGATAGATAGATAGATGATAGATAGATAGATAGATAGATAGATAGATAGATAGATAGATAGATAGATGATAGAGAATATATGGATGGAGACACAAGGAAGGAAGGAAGGAAGAAAGAAAGAAAAAAGAAAGAAAGAAAGAAAGAAAGAAAGAAAGAAAGAAAGAAAGAAAGAAAGAAAGAAAGAAAGAAAGAAAGAGAAATTCTCTATTGGCCAAGTGTGATTGGACACAAGGAATTTGTCTTGGTGAAAATGCTCTCAATGTACAGAAAGAAAAGATACATTCATCAAGGGTCAAGAATCATAAGGTAACAACACTTAGTAAGAGTCATAGGGTACAATAAGCAATCAAATCATACTAGGAAACAGTCAATAAAAATTGTTAGGATACAAGCAACAAGATTACAGTCATAAGTAGGAGGATGGGTGAAAGGAAGGATGAGAGGATTAATAGTAATTCAGACTTAGTAAATAGTTTGACAGCGTTGAGGGAATTATTTGTTTAGTATGTATGTATATATATATATATATATATATGTTTTCTGAGGTTGTATGTATGTATATATATATATATATATGTTTTCTGAGGTTCTCGCGGTATTTGTATGTGGATCTTTGGTTATTCGGGTTTTCTCCAGCGTAAGATTGGAAGTATCTAGGCAGCGTTTCGATGAAGTCTCATTCATCATCTTCAGGCTTGTGTCTTCAGCTCTGTGCTTCTGAGAAGCACAGAGCTGAAGACACAAGCCTGAAGATGATGAATGAGTTCAAACGCGCCAGATACTTCCAATCTTACGCGAGAAACCCGAATAACCAAAGATCTATATCTATATCTATATCTATATCTATATCTATATCTATATCTATATCTATTTGTAGATTTTCACAGGTACAGGTCTTGGCGTGTTCGGGTCTTTTCCCATGTAAGATTGAGAGCATCTTGGCAACATTTTGATGAGGTCCCACTCACCATCTTCAGGCTGGTGCTTTCGGCTTTGTGCTTGCGAGCTCGCACAAGAACAAAGCCGAAAGCACCAGCCTGAAGATGGCGAGTGGAACCTCATTGAAACGTCACCAAGATGCTCTCAATCGTACACAGAAAAAGACCCGAACATGCCAAGACCTGCATATATCTATATCTATCTATCTATCTATCTATCTATCTATCTATCTATCTATCTATCTATCTATCTATCCATCCATCCATCCATCCATCCATCCATCCATCCATCCATCTATCTATCTATCTATCTATCTATCTATCTATACACATACATACATACATGCAATAGTGGTAGATAGATAAATAGATAGATAAATAGATGGATGGAGATAGATGGATAAATGGATAGATAGATAGATAGATAAATAGATAGATAGATAGATAGATAGATAGATAGATAGATAGATAGATAGATAGATAGATAGATAGATAGATATAATGGATGGATGGATGGATAGAGTTAAAGGAAGATAGAGATACATAGACAGACAGATAATCAATCAGCAGGAATGTGAGCATTTGGACTTTTGTGTTCCTGTGTGTGTCTATTTATTTACGTGTATGTGCCCAAATCCTGATTTTTTCTTGTCAAGATTTCAGAAGTGGTTTGTCTTTGCCTACTTCCCAGGGCTGAGAGAGAATTATTAGCCCAAGATCACCCAGCTGGCTTTGTGGTAAAGATGGGAAACACACACACACACTTTCTCTTTTTCTCTCTTTCTCTCTCTCCTCTCTCTCTCCCTCCCTCCCTCTCTTTTACACACGTACACAGACACACACAAATATATACACATCCCATATATATCTTAATTTCTTAGTTAAGGGGCCCCAAGACAATTTGAAAGTGAGTTCACTTTGAGTTGTTATTTAATTAATAGTTTCCTGGATTTTGTATTTCTAACATACAAGTCTTTCTTGGAATTAAGTCATCTCATAATAGTGTTATACTCGTCTCTAGTCTCAATAACTGGAATAATTATATTTTTTATGGAAACATTTCAAGGGGAATTAATGTGGAACAGCTTTGCAGCTTGTGTAAAAAGCAGGGCCATCCATAATTTTAATCATTCCATTTACAAGCTCTTAAGAACGTATTGATTAACATTCTTGAGAAAATATGTTGGTATGAAAATCAGAAATGGCGGACTGCATCTAAAAAGAGACTCCACATATTACCATAGGTGTTCTGATTTAATACAGGTTTGTAGCTCTTTAGGCATAACTTCCATTTTTTCAAGGATATCTTATCACTTCGTTAACCTCAATTACTTTCTAAGTTTTACTCCTGTAACATGTTGGCCTGATCTGGGCCTTGGTTTGTTTTCATTCCTTACCTACAGGAAATATATATTATTGCCATTTGACATTCCCCTAGTTTTCTGGCTTCATTTTTATTCTCAACTTATTTTTCAAATATCACACACACACACACACACAGACACACACTTTGAAGCAAAAACCAAAATATTTGTTGCAATTAAAGTGGCAATTTTCAAGTTATGCATGATTGACTTTAGTAACAATAGGTTCAGCACTTAAATCTCAACCAATTTTGGCTCTGTCCAGTCCCAGGAACAATTATTATGAATCTAGAATGTCTAATTCATTGTTGTGTCTGGAGCATATACTATATTTATCCAGTCTTTGTATGAGCAACTGGAATTACACATTTCTACAACAGCTTCCACTTTAGAAGCTTCACTGATTAAATTCTCCATCTGAGATCATCTCATTATTTCAATAAGGAAAGCCGGTAATTTATTCCCAGAGCTATGTTGCATTTAGTGAATCTCTTTGTTCTATTAAAGCTAACATTGTTATTTTGATTCCTCTACCATTTATATTTAGACCAAGTATAGTCCCAGGTCTTTTATTTTCACAGTCTCGGAGCAGCATAATTGCTGAAAATCAACAGCACAATTGAAGACTGAGAAAACACAACAATGTAATTTTTTCAAATAGCAATAGCACTTACCCTTATATACCGCCTCACAGTGCTTTCCAGCCCTCTCTAAGTGGTTTACAGAGTCAGCCTCTTGACCCCAACAATCTGGGTCCTCATTTTATTGACCTTGGAAGGATGGAAGCCTGAGTCAACCTCCACCCAGTCAGAATCAAACTGCTGGCTGCGGGCAGAGTTAGCCTACAATACTGCATTCTAACCACCAAGGGAGGGAGGGAGGGAGGAAGGAAGGAAGGAATAAATAAATAGCAATAGCACTTAGACTTATATACCACTTCACAGTGCTTTATAGCCCTCTCTAAGCAGTTTACAGAGTCAGCCTATTGTCCCCAACAATCTGGGTCCTCATTTTACCAACCTTGAAAGGAGGGAAGGCTGAGTCAACCTTGAGCCAGTGAGAATCGGACTGTTGAACTGCTGGCAGTCGGCAGTCGGCAGAAATAGCCTGCATTCTAACCACTGCGCCACCACGGCTCTTAACTCAAATGGAGTGAACGTAGGCGAAGACAGCACACATGCACTTACAAACCCTACCCAACTCAACAAAAGAAAAAACAGAAATGGGGAAGAAGCTCTCAATGATGCTGAAAGGTAGATATATCTAGCCTATCAGAGAGAAGGATTAGAGGGATATGAAATCTTCTCTTCCAGGACTTGAGAGGCTGTCACAGAGAAGAAGGGATTGACTTATTCTCCAAAGCACCAGAGGGCAGGACAAGAAACCCGTCTTGACTATTGCAACCCGCTCTACATGGGGCTGCCCCTGAAAAGCATCCGGAAGCTCCAGTTGTTGCAAAATGTAGTGACCCGCATGTGCAGATCTTGGTACTCACATGTATCGCCTTTCCTGCGGGAGCTGCATTGGTTGCTGATTTGCTTCAAGGTGTTGGATGTCATCTTTAAAGCCCTTCATGGCTTGGCACCAGGTTGTTTGAGGGACCGTCTAGAACAGGGGTGTCAAACGTAAGGCCCAGGGGCCAGATCCAGCCCGTGGGATGCTTTGATGTGGCCCATGGGCCCACCCTGGAAACAACAAAGAACTGGCCCATGGTGCCTCTGCCAACAAAAATGGAGCTCAGGGAGGCCACACACAGCCCGCCCAACCTTCATTGTCAGTTGCAACAGCCTCCGGCAGCCCTCTCCAAATGAAAACAGAGCCCGAGCTGGCCATGCACGGCCTCCCCAAGCTCCATTTTCATTGGCAGAGTGTCAACTCATAAAATATTTCTACGGTCTTTTTAGAGTTGCCAACAGAAAGGGAGGGGGTAGCAGTGCGACAGCTTGGAAATTGAAAGTTCATTCCATAAATGTTTTCAAAGATAGTAACTAGGTGACTGAAGTTTCTGCTGCGCAAAATTCTAACTGGAGAGTATGACTGATGACTCTTAGCTACGGATGCGTCCCATTGGAGAATATGAATTATGATCCAACCAGGGGGTGGAGGGAAAAACCAGGGTCAAGGGTGACTGAATTATGTGTCTCAGAGTCAGCTACACCCAGGCAGTGCTGGCATGTTAACTCCCAATAAATCCTTTTTAAGTTTTGGAAGTTTGGCTCAAGACTCATGATTTTAATGGGAGTAACTCCCGGAGCCCTATTGGCTGCAGGAGTCCTGATGGCTGCAAAGGGAGGCCATCACAACAAAAGACGGAGACTTGATGAGTGACATCGAGCTGGCCGTGCCCCCAGCCATGCCCCCCCACCCCCCCAATGTCAAACACCCCCCTGATGCGGCCCTCAATGAAATCGAGTTTGACACCCCTGGTCTAGAATACCTCTAAGGTCGCTTCCAAATCTGTTCTGTTAACATGGACCTCCAGGTGCTTCCAGAACATTTGTTTTGTACATACTGTCAGGATTCCAGCAATCGCTCTAATTAAATCATGATTCTCGAGCCAAACTTCAAAAAACTTCAAAGGATTTATTAGAGGTGACATGCTGGCACTGCCCTGTATGAAGCCAACTCTGGCATACGTAATTTACAGTCCCCTGTGACCCTGTTTCCCCTTCCTCTTGGGTGTGTCATAAACCAGATTCTCCAATTGAGCACGTTCATCGTTCACATTCTCCAATTAAATATATTCACGGGCAAAAGCTCTACTATTTTAGTTACAATCTTTAAAAGATAAGAGTTGGAATGTACCTTTGCTTTCAACTGCTCTTCCAGATTTCCTTCCTTCTCTATTTCTATGGCAACTACTAAAGCAGGCATAGGAATGTTTTATGAGTTGACACATACACTGCCATTCCTAAAGATTTGTAAATGGAATGCCATACCTCACATTGGCAACAAAAGTGATCAATTCTATGTTCTTTTCTGCAGCACAAGGCCATGTGTCCACTAAGCGGGAAGGCAAGGAAACCATCTGTTACAAAAAATCCCAAAATCGTTGGGCTACCTTTAATACCAATTCAGCGCAACCAAAGTTTCCCAAGAACTAAAGCCAGCTTACTTGAGGTAAACGTTTCTCATGTAAGTTTGTGTAGCTGACATTGTTACCTTGTTATTAAAGAAGGAAATTGTAACTTGGAAACCGCTTCTGAACTTTGTGCTTGAGGTGAAAAAAAAATGAAACTTTGGTTTTGGGTTTCACCAATGAGGTAGCTTTGTTGTTTAGAAATGGCTAGTTTGTAGTATTATGCAAAAGTAAACAGTTGAAGTTTGATGTCACTATCTTATTCTATTGCTCCAAAAAGGAGTCAGAAGTCGACGTCTTTTCTTTCTTTTTTGCCCTCTTTTCTACACTTTCCCCTTTCCTTTTCCTTCCCCTATCTTTCCTATTATTTGCTTCTATGTTTTTGTATTTTATATTAACTCATTAGTTTTATTTGTTGAAACTAATAAAAAAGAAGGAAATATGTGATTAGCAATAGCAATAGCACTTAGACTTATATACCACTTTACAGTCCTCTCTAAGCAGTTTTACAGAGTCAGCCTCTTGCCCCCAACAATCTGGGCCCTCATTTTACCCACCTAGGAAGGATGGAAGGCTGAGTCAACCTTGAGCCAGTCAGGATCGAACTGCTGGCAATGGGCAGAGTTAGCCTGTAATATAACATTCTGATTACTGGGAGAGAAGGAAGGAAGGAAGGAAGGAAGGAAGGAAGGAAGGAAGGAAGGAAGGAAGGAAGGAAGGAAGGAAGGAAGGAAGGAAGGAAGGAAGGAAGGGAGGGAGGGAAGGAGGGAGGGAATAGCAATAGCACCTAGACTTATATACCACTTTATAGTGTGTCCTCTCTAAGCGTTTTACAGAGTCAGCCTCTTGCCCCCAACAATCTGGGTCCTCATTTTACTCACCTTGGAAGGATGGAAGGCTGAGTCAACCCTGAGACTGGTGAGATTCAAACTACCAAATTGCAGGCAGATTAAATGTAACCATTAAAGAAGGACATATATCTGTAAACTAAAGAAGCCCATGTTAGGAAAATCTTGGCTTGTATTTAAAGCACAGGCAGTCCTTGACTTACAAAATTTCCTTTAGTGACTGTTCAAAGTTACAATGGCAGTGATGAAAAGGAACTCATGACCGTTTTTCACACTTAATGACCATTGTGGTATCCCCATGGTCACATGATTAAAATTCAGGTGCTTGCCAACCGATTCATATTGATGACCCGGAGTCCTGCAATCCCCTTTTGAGACCTTCTGACAAGCCAAAGTCAATTTTGGAAGCCGGATTCACTTAACAACCTTGTTACTTAACTTGAGGACCTCTGTGCTTCACTTAAAAACTGTGTCAAGGAAGGTCAGAAAATGGGGACAAAACTCGCTTAACAACAGAAATGTCGGGTTGTTAACTGAACGGTTGTCATGATTCACTTAACTGTGCCAAGAAACATTGTAAAATGAAGCAAAACTTACTTAACAACTATCTCACTTAGCAACAGAAAGTTGGAGTCAGTTGGAGTCATAAGTCAAGGACTATCTATACGTACTGTGCTATTTGGGTGTGTATTTTGTGTGCCTATATTGTTCAGAGTTTTGCAGCATTAATTCAGCACCAGAAAAATAAACACAGATGGCTGATGCTTCATTTAACATCTTTATAAACATAATAAGTGTACAATACCAGTTGTAGATTTCTCCAACAAGGAGCAAACTCAGACAGAAATAAACATGTTGCAAGTAACTTCAGAGCAGAGCTCCAGCCTTCAGCAAGCAAGCAAGTTAGTTTCTCTTTTTACTTTAGTTCAGCAGGCAAGCAAGAGGAGAGAAGCAGTTTCATTTCAATAAGGCTCAGAGCTCAACATAGCTGCAGAGTTGCAGAGCTTAATATAGAGCCACACCTAGACTACTTCTAGTTTCAGTTTCCAGCCTAGGCTACATCTAGTTTCAGTTTCCAAACTGTCCTCATTAGCTGACATAGTTGCTATGCCTATTCATTGGCTGACCTTGTTCCCATGCTCTATTCCAGTTCATGAATATACTCTGACGTATATGTGTGGGTGTGTTTCTCAATATATACTATATATGCAGAGTGGATTTTATCAGGTTATGTTTTCAATAAATCAAATAGAACTCTTTCAAATTAAATGAAGTGTTCACTTTTTTTTACACCACTGCTATGTCCCAGGAAACCCTAAACTACAAAATTAGTTTTGAAAGGTGTATATTTTAGACATAAAGCAGTACATTCAGCCTGATCTGGAACTCAGTAATAGATTTACATCATTTTAATGTTCTTTTTGAGTCAAAAAAACCAACACAACAAAACAAATCAAATCAGGAGTGGTTTTGCACCATAGCAACCAAATTCTTTTTGCGTCTTCAAAATCTTTGAGGATGGATTTTAAGCTCCCCCTGGGAGGAACAACTAAGCCTTTTGAATTTAAGCATTTTATGCAATCTTGAGGTAAGGTAGGTAGAAAAATTTACAGTCTTGCCTTTACCCATCCGCTCAAGTAGAAATCCCTCAAAGCATATGGGAACACAACAGATGGCTTGTCCATGTGGATATGATTCTTTTTTTTTTTTGAGTTGCCACTTTGAGAACACCAAAGAAACATTTCATAAATGATGAACGATAACAGCAAAATATAAATTTCTGTTTACTTTCAAGTATCTCGGTTTCTTTGGCTCAAAATGGATTTTCTGCAAGGTTTTTTTTTTTTTTCCCTTCCTCTGTGTCTCCTCTATGGAGGTAGTCCTAGATTTATAACAGGGAAATCTGTTAGGAACTGTTCAAAGTTACTACAGCACTGAAAACAGTGACTTAAGACCAGTGGTGGTATTCTACTGGTTTGGCCCGGTTCAAGTAAACCGGTAGTAAAAAATATGGTGGGGGAGGAAGAGGAGAGCTGTGGAGTCCTTGGTGCTTTCTGAGCTAGGTTGTTTTATTTCAGAGGTTTCATTACCAAACTAGGTAACATCATCAGTGCTATGATGAGGGTGATGATGAGGTTGCTATTTATTAATGAAATGTCTGCAAGACAACAACCAAGCCCAGAGAGTACCGAGGACTCCATAGTTCAACTCTGAGCTAATAATTTCTCTCCCATGAACTGCATATATTTTTCTATACCACTCCCTTTCCCCTCTCTCCCTTCTATCTCTATCTATCTATCTATCTATCTATCTATCTATCTATCTATCTATCTATCTATCTATCTATCTATCTATCTATCTATCCTGTTTCCCCGAAAATAAGACCTACTCTGAAATTAAATCCTACCTTGATTTTTACATGTACCCCCAAAATAAGCCCTAATTGAGATCCCACCCACTCCAGAGTAAACGGGCAAAAATTTAGCTCAGGTGGGGATGTGGTGGGGTGGAGCTGCCCTATTACTTACCTGTGGACAGTTGTAGCCAGACCTAACACACCCCGACACCTGCCTCGCCAGCCTATTTCTTCTGCAGCTGTCAAGGCCGGCAAGGCTTTCCTGAAGGCTTCTGTAGCTGATACCAAAGCTCTGGATCGATCCAGAGCTCAGTTATCAGCTGCAGAGGGCCTTCAGGAAAGCCTTGCTGGCCGCAGAAGAAGAAGTTCCTGAAGGCCTCGGACAGCGAAAAGAGGCCGGGGGTGAGGTGCGCAAGTGAGGTTAGTCAGTAGATGGCATCCCCCGAAAATAAGACCTGGTGCCTTTTTGGTGGCAAAAAATATAAGGGTCTTATCTATCTATCTATCTATCTATCTATCTATCTATCTATCTATCTATCTATCTATCTATCTATCTATCTATCTATCTCCTATCTATCTTAATCATGTAAGAACGGAAACCCTTGGAGAGCAAGTTGGAAGGACTTAAGTCCCCAGAGGTAGGCTACAAACAATCGATACGAATGATTCCATCTTTAACTCTTTCTCCATGTCTGCACAGAATTCGAAACCGGAAACAGAACGGGACTTAGCTGAAGAAAAGACCAGTTTAAAGGAACGAGTATCGCGAGTTGTTCAACATAAAGAACGAAAGGAGGAAAAATTCTGGAATCAAGGAAGAAAGCATCGCAGCCTGATCTGTCTGGACGACATGGCTGAAGGTGTGGTGAACTTGGACCGCAGATCCTGCAAGGAATCAAAATCCCCAAAAAGGAATGAGAGCAAAGCTAGAGAAACACAGCTGGAACCTGAGAAGCAGCTGCCAGCAAATGTTCTTCATGAGCTCCACATGGTCTTACTGAGGACCAGAGCTCTCCATGATGAGACTTAGAAGCCCTTCAGATATGGACATCAAAGAAATGAATTATTTTAATGTACAGTGTACAGACTTTCAGTGTATTTAAGTGTAAATGTTGAAGTGCTCTCTATTCAATTTGGGAACCTTAATAATTTTGTACTGATACCTGCCGCTATCAATATCTCCATTTATTTCCCAAAACAATGTTGGTCTGTGGAGAGATTCTTAGTCCTCCAGATCATGGTTGTTCCAAAGGTGCTTTTTCAGAAAGCAACTGGACTTTGTTCTTCCTTGAAGACGTTTCGCTTCTCATCCCAGAAGCTTCTTCGGTTCTTTAGGAAATAAGGATTTCTGGGAGAAAATAATATTGTTCAATATTTTTTTCCTCTACACAGGTGGGTTTTTTTTTCAATACTTCCAGTGAAATAGGCTGGAAAATATTTTTTTGTTTGAAAATACAGATTTATAAAACCTGACACTAAATGATACAATTTCTGCCTTCATGGTCAATCAACCTGACTAAAAACCCACTAAAATCTCATTCTTGACTCTTTCTGCTGGGGGGATCCAACCACGAAAAAGTCAACGGGATTTATACGTTGTTTGTGGATTACGAAATAATGCTGCTAGAATTATGCTGCTTCATCTCATCATTTTTGTTTGTAGGTAATTGGTAGAATCGGGGAAGATCCACAGGAGTTTTGCGATGAAATACAGTTTTAATTTATTGTACAGACCTGTCATGTAAATTATCATTGCAGAAATGGCAACGGTTGCTTGCCACATCGGTTGGGTGGGGGAATATCATCAAGCATGAATGCGTGAAATCAAAAGGATCTTGTGAAAGCTAACTTGTCTATCGGCATCTGAAGGACATGCTTCGATCCAACCAAATAGAAATGAAATAAAAACAAATTCCATGTGTCTCCATTCCTTCTAATAAATGCTACATTTATTTGTAGTGGATAGGCAACTGTCTATTTATCAGTAGTCCTTGACTTACAACAGTTCATTTAGTGACTGGTCAAAACTACAACAGCACTTGAAAAAAAGTGATGATTGTTTTTTACACTAGTGTAGAGTAGAATAAAATAGAATAGAATAATGAAGAGTAGAGTAGAATAGAATAATGAAGAATAGAGTAGAGTAGAATAGAATAGAATAATGAATAGAGTAGAATAGAATAGAATACAATAGAATAGAGTAATGAAGAATAGAATAGAATGGAAGGAGAGGAGAAGAGAAGAGAAAGAAGAGGAGAGAAGAGTTGGAAGTCAAGTCCAACCCCCTATACCCATTTCAGACAAATGGTTGTCCAATCACTTCTTTAAAAACTTCCAGTATTCACAATTTCTGGAGGCAAGTCATTCCACTGTTTAATTGTTCTTACTGTCAGGAAATTAGTTCTAAGTTACTTATCTCCTTGATTAGTTTCCATCCATTGCTTCTTGTCCTGCCTTCAGGTGTTTTGGAGAATAGCTTGACTCCCTCTTCTTTGGGGCAGCCCCTGAGATATTGGAACACTGCTATCATGTTACCCCTAGTTTTTCTTTTCATCAAAGTAGACGTACCCAATTCCAGCAACTGTTTTTAGCCTCCAGTCCCCTAATCATCTCTGTTGCTCTTCTCTGCACTCTTTCTTAGAGTCTCAACATCTTTTTTACATCGTGGCGACCAAAACTGGGTGCAGTATTGTCATATGATCAAAATTCAGATGCTTGGCAACTGGTTCCTATGAGCCTTGGTGGCACAGTGGTTAGAGTGCAGTACTGCAGGCTACTTCTGCTGATTGCCGGCTGCCTGCAATTTGGCAGATCAAATCTCACCAGGCTCAAGGTTGACTCAGCTTTCCATCCTTCCGAGTTGGGTAAAATGAGGACCCAAAATTGTTTGGGGGCAATATGCTTATTCTGTAAACTACTTAGAGAGGACTGTAAAAGTACTGTAAAGCAGTATATAAGTCTAAGTACTATTGCTTCCAGTATTTGAAAATAATCCAGGCAAATAATCTTAGAAGTAATTAAGAAGGCAAATATTTTTTATGGAAAGCGTTGTGGGTGCCTGCAGAAGTTTGAACTGCAGTTACTGATGGTGGCAGGTTATTGTACACAGAGAGAGAGAGAAAGAGAGAGAGAGAGAAAGAGAGAGAGAGGGGTGTGAGAGAGAGAGGTGTGTGTGTGAGAGAGATCCCTACTTTGGGAGAAAGGGAAGCTTGCTGTTTCCCAATAATGCATCAAGTAAAATTATTATTTTTAATGTATCCTCAATTTTATAAGGGAATGACTGTTCTGTGCCAGAGAGTGTTGTAAACTCACTTCCTCTTCAGTTTGCGTAGCTGTGAATCAATTCAGTGTGAAACGTGAAAGCTGGTATTTTATAAACCAAAGCTGTGTGTTGGGATAGTGGTTTTTATATATTTTATATATAGAATATTCTGAATATACAGAATATATTCTGTACACAATACAGAAGCCTGATGATGGCAGATGAGATTCTGCTGAAACGTTGCTACAACTTTAAAAGAACTACAATGACGTGGGAAAATACCGAACCAAGCCGAACACCATACATGTAAGTACCCGCATGAAAACTTAAGAAAACATATATATATATATATTTATATAAACATATATATGTGTGTG
Source organism: Notechis scutatus (assembly GCF_049901735.1). Classification (NCBI taxonomy): domain Eukaryota; kingdom Metazoa; phylum Chordata; class Lepidosauria; order Squamata; family Elapidae; genus Notechis; species Notechis scutatus. The sequence goes on from NC_142012.1 coordinate 55,118,755, forward strand.
TGTATGTGTGTGTTAAGTTTTCGCAGGTATTTACATGTATGGTATTCAGCTTTGTTTGGGTATTTTCCCACATCATTATAGTTGTGCTTTTAAACTTGTAGCGACGTTTTGGCAGAATCTCATCTGCCATCATCAGGCTACAATACAGAAGCCTGCTTGCACTGGCACGAAGCTGAAAGCACCAGCCTGAGGATGGCGAGTGGGACCTCACCGAAACGTCGCCAAGATACTCTTAATCTTACACGGAAAAGATATATATATATATATATGTTTTCTTAAGTTTTTTTCAATGGTACTTACCATACATATACATATACATATACATACATATACATATATACACACACACACACACACACACACACACACATACATATATACACACACACATGCATATCTCATTACCATTTTCTGTAGATTTCTTTAATGTTTAATCTGGAGGAGGGCAGAGTTTGTACAGTTCTTGTTGCACTGGAAAATATGAGACACAAAAATACTCCCTTGAACATCTGGATTGCCACCTGCTGTTTTGCAAGTGTCAAGGCAATGATCAGATACCAGACAATCAGTTCTTTTGGATCCAGAGACAAATAAGTGCACCAGTAGAGAAAGGGATTTATTTAACCTTATGGCTAGCTAAAAGCATAACATTAAGAAGCATACATACCAAATAAAATAATACATCTCTTAACAAGCTGCCATGAGCTACTTCATAATGACAGCAGAGATACCCCAAGGGCTGCCAGTTTCCACAATACCTGATGCTATGTTCCATGCAAAAAACTCCCCACAAGCAACACAGTCCTCAAAGGTTTTCATCGAAATTTGGCACCATGACTTCATGGCCCTGCTAATGGTCAGGAGACTTCGAGACCTGACTTCAACTGGATGGCTTTTGACTCTGGGATGGCACTCAGAAAACATCTAAGGATTTCATAGCTTTGAAGCTATGTGAAAATTATCTTCTCCTTTGTTCAACAGACAAATGTGAAAAACATGCAGGTTAACTCAGAATAAGCTCTAAACATCTAGGCTTTTCTTAATGGGAAGGTGAAATCAAAATAGGTCACTAAACTTCTCAAAATAATAGTGGTCTTTCTCATTGCCTCTGCACCTACCTGCTGAGTTTCTTCAGGGATGCTAAAATAGATCCATCAGAATAGAGATGGAAGGGACTACGGAAGTCTTCTAATCCAACCCCCTGCCCAAGCAGAAGACCCTATACCATTGCATGCAAGTGGCTGTCCAGTCTCTTCTTAAAAACCTCCAGTGATGGAGCGCCCATACCTTCTGAAGGCAACTTCTGTTCAAGTCTCTCCTTAATTCCAGGTGGCTTCTCTCCTTAATTAGTTTCCATCCATTGTTTCTTGTCCTGCCCTCTGGTGGTTTGGAGACTAGCTTGACCCCTCTTTTCTTTGTGGCAGCCCCTCAAACACTGGGATACTGCTATCAAGTCACCCCTAAGTCCTTCTTTTCTATAGACTGGCCATACCCAATTCTTGCATCCTTTCTTCATATGCTTTTATCTCCGATCCCTTAATCATCTTAGTTGCTCTTTTTTGCACTTTTTCCAAAGTCTCAACATCTTTTCTTCTAATGTGATCACTTGTCTATGGAAAAAGAAAGCTCTTACAGTCTTTTTTTTTTTTTAAATCTACTCAATCAGAACTGCAGGTTGTTTTTAATTTTTTCTTCATGACTGTATACTCTATGAAGTCTGGGGGAACGGAGCAATTTAGAAATGTTACTAAGAATTAATAATAAAACGTACATCGTGACATAATTGAATATTTTCTGAGTGATAAACATATCTACAGCTCTCTATAACAACCCCAAACATGTATGTCAATATGTTCATGGATACGGTGGAAATATCCACTAAATAATAGCAAGGAGAAACATTATTGGACTTTGGTACATAAGACAATGCAACAAAATTCCTGTGCAATTTCTTCAGTCAAAGTCTTTTCCCTCGTGTGCAAAAGCATTCACGGTGTGCATTTGTATGTGTCAATGACATCAAAATGGCAGGCACAATAGATAAAGTCTTGCCCCTAATTATTTCTGTGAAAAGGGATGAAGGTCTTAATGAACCAGGTCATGCTTGCTGTTTTTAATATCATGCCCCCCCCCCCCCTGTTTGTGTAGCTAACTCTTGTGAGCTCCAATTCAACCCTGCCTTCAAATCAGGGGTGGGCTTCAAATAATTTAACAACCGGTTCTCTGCCTGATTGCTGGGTGGGCGTGGCCTTGGTGGGCATGGCCTAGTTGGCCTCCTGAACCATCCTGGGAGTGAATATGGGTTGCCGGGGGAGGGGGGCTTTTTTGCCCTCCCCAGATTCCAGAGGCTCTCTGGAGGCTGGAAACGGGCCCGTCTCCGGCCTTCCAGAACTTCCAGAAGGCCCATTTTTCACCCTCCCCGAGACTCCTCACAGGCCTTGCACTTACCTGCCATCCAAAATGGGCCACATGGGGACTCCTGGGGTGGGAGGGGAGGGGAGGGGTGGACAGGGCCAGCCAGAGGTGGGATTCGCCGGTTCGCCGAACAGGCCGTAAAATTAAAAACCAGTTCACTTCAACCGCTGCAAACCGGTAGCAGCCTTCCCTTGCTTCAACTCCAAAGCATTGCCCATCCTTAATAACCATGCTAGTTTTAATTTAAACATAAATATGATGCAGTTGATATATTGGTGAACAGAACATTGCATCCACAATGGTCTTGCTGTGAAGGAAAAGATGAGCACCAAACAAAACTGTCCTATTATACTTTTCAAATATAGCCACTTTAAATGGCGAAGAGTTGTATAACTGAACGTTACTAAAAACAAAAAAGCGATGATCTTTGCAGATATTTCTCTGATGAAGCAATTACACGAAGCAGATTCTGATCTGCGTAATTTGCAAATAAGCAGCTGCATCGAAGGTTTACCAGGCCTCTTGCTGTGTTCAATATTTACTACCATATGGAGGATTTATTACCATATTTTTACACATGAGGCACTCTGCGGAGTGTGATGCTGTTATGAGATTCATTTTATCTATTTACATATTGTTTAACCATGTCTTTTCTAGCTATGTGAAGGAGGAGCCAATAAGAGGGATGCAAATTACAGACTGCTGGCATCAGGGGCATCTGATGGTATAAAGTCAGAATAGTAGCTACAACCAAGTTAACGAAGCTCTGCCAGGCTGTTAATTCTCTTAGAAATTGCCTTTTATATCCATGTATTTCATTTGTGGTGAAACAAGAGCATCAATGTTGAATTTATATTTACCAACAAAGAAATAAAGGGAGACTAGTATAGATATATTTCAAGCTATTTAGCTCTCGTCAGGTAGCCATACCCTTCTGGTATTTGAACCCGGGCTACTTACATATTAGGTAGATGTATTAACCTCTAAGTCATGGGCTCTCCTCACTTTGTTGTCTATACCGGGGAAGAGATTAAGGTTTTTTTTTTCTGGTGAGACCGGTCTATTGGGGCAACCTGGTCTATCCAAATATGGGATGGAGCATACTGTTTCTGCTTTCGCCTATCAGCCCCAATCCAGGAGCCTTCACAGGCAGTCACTTTCGTGACAAACTATTTTTGTGTTCAATTTATATTTACCAACAAATAATAAAGGGAGCAGAGGTGGTATTCAGCAGGTTCTGACCAGTTCTGGAGAACCGGTAGCGGAAATTTTGAGTAGTTCAGAGAACTGGCAAATACCACCTCCAACTGGCCCCTCCCCCATCTATTCTCCACCTCCTGAGTCCCAGCTGATTGGCTGGCTCTTCTTTTGTTGCCCTGCACAGGAGAACGGAGCTGGAAAGCAGGTTAGTGGGGTGGGGAGGGAATGGGGATTTTTCAGTAACCTTCCTCCAGGAGTGGGGTGGAAATGGAGAATTTATAATATCCTTCCCCTGCCACACCAACCAGGCCACAGTCAGCAAGCAACACCACGCCCATCAAGCCACACTCACCAAGCAACACCACGCCCACCAAGCCACGCTCACAGAACCAGTAGTAAAAAAATTTTGAATCCCATCACTGAAAGGGCAACTAGTAATAGACCTATAAGTAGATCTATATTAGTCTCCTCTTTATTTCTTTGTTGGGTGACATTAGAATCAATGGTTATTAGCAGCAATGAAGGCATTTATTTTAAATCCAGAAAGTAAACCATTCCAGGAAACATAAAACTCCCCAAAGATCAAAGATCTGGGGTTGGTTCTCCACACCACAGTGAGAATACAAATCTTCAGAAATAGATTACAATTACAGGTACTCCTTGACTTACGACTGTTCATTTAGTGACTGTTCCAAGTTACAACAGTACTGGAAAAAGCGACATGACTATTTTTCACACTTACGACCGTTGGCAGCATCCCAACAGGAAGCAATTGTTGGAGATAAGCTGTTCTGACCCAAACATTGTTCCAAGGATACAAACACGAAACAGAGGTAACAGCAACACCTTTTAACGATTCTTTACGAATTCCGTTCCTTCCCGGTTAAAAGGCTATTTCAAACTAATTGTCTCTGATGAGAACGAGCCTTGCCAAGGTTTTGCAAGGCTGCCAAGAACACTAGATGCCAAGCAATATTTCAAACACAAAGAGTCTCCAAATACCAACTAAGAGAATCCAAATGTCCACAAGGCTTGGGTGCAAGAACTTCCTGCAAAGAACTCCAGTTTCTCAGCTGGCTTTTATCTCTTCAGGGAGGGTCCATTATCTTGCAACCTTACTCCTGAGTTGCCCATACTTCTGCAGCTGCTCTTTCCTTCGAGCAGCCCTGTGCGCATGCGCACTGGGCACAGGCTCCTCGGGGACCTCTTCATCACTGCTGCCAGCCTCCACAATCTTCGAAGGCAGCATTCCACTCCCTGATGGTCCTGGCCCCATCTCTGCATCACACGCAGGCCCCTCATCTGAGTCCTCGCTCTCCAAGACCTCAGCTGTCGGTACCTGCTGCCGGTGAACCACAACTTAAGCAGTCCCCACGAGAAAGAGTTGCCCAAACAGTTGGCTCAGTTCAAATTGGGTGTGACCAAGAAGGAGGCTCAGTAGAAGCACCTCACTGAGGACTACGAGCATGGGCTTTCCAAGCAGAGGGAAGACCTGTGGGAATGCAAGGCCAGGTACTGGCACCTGGAGGCTCAGCGGGCTGAGATGGTCAGCCAGTTCCAGGCCATGATGCAGTCCCACTGGAACGAGGCCCTCTGGCTCTTCGCCTCCCTCCAGCCTTCACCCAAAGCCCCTCACCAGGAGGTTGAAGCAGACCCCAAGTTGGAATTTCTGCCTCCCCTCTGACCTGCACAAAAAGACCCTGAAGGGGGAGTGTCAGCTTTGGAAGCCATATTGACACCAGCGCTTCCACACTGCCACATTTTTGAGCCTGGGAAAATGGGAGGGGGGAATTTCTTGGAGTGTGTGTGGTTAGACATAATAGTATTCTTCTTCTAAGTCAAGGTCATGTTATTTCTGCACCTGGGTGACAGGACGTCTCAAATTGGGACGGATTGGGATTGGGGCATGTGACGCGATGACGGGGGCAGGGGATGGATTTGTATTTTTTTTACTTATTGCAAGGAAACCCGAAACTTTCAGATTCAGGATTCTCCAGATGTGCCAGTTTACTATCCAAATAAAACAGAACTTTAGAGGAGATTCCTGTCTCAGAGTTATTTGTTGGAGTGGAGGTTTTCTGGAACGCTGATGAGTGTTGCTCTCTGCAGCAACGCAAACGTTCATCGCGTGTATCCGGCCCAGGGCTCGTAGTTTAATGCAATATAAAAAATGCAAATAATTTCTCTGCGGACCCACCAAAATTTTCTCATGGACCACCAGTGGTCCATGGACCACCAATTAGTGAATGCTGGTTTAGGCAACTCATACCACGCACAAAGTGTAGGCAACTGATCTGACAGCCTGGGAGTCTTATATGTTCGAGCTGTGTCAGTTGTGTTGACATGCCAGCCAATGAACAGAATAATCTTTGCTGGGCCTAGGTTTTACGCACAGCCCTCTTAAGGTTAATATGTAGCACATCAAGCATGTTATAATTGAACTGTGGGGAAACAAATTAAAATTATAATGAACTCTGTTCCCTTTGAAGTAAAATTAGGTACATCATTACCAGCACTGGTAGAGTTCTTGATATTATGGTCTAATCAGCCCTTAATAGCCCACTCTCTGTGGCTCTAATTTCACATAATTAATGTGCATGAAAAATAAAACCCTTAAAAGGCTTTCCACTTCTTTACTCCACGCTGGAGAAAGTAGGGACAATAAACACGGATGGCGTTTAATTCCTCTGGAGCCTGACTGTGAAGTGTGGTCTCCAAAACAGACAGACACCTCTTCACAATTGACAGAAATTCCACTCTGGCTGCAAAACAAGGTAGAATTTAAATAGCCACCAGGCATAGCCAATGCCTGATTTTTATCTACATTGGTGAACAAATCCTATAATCCTCTGGACACGACTTGCATTGGCAACTGGATTCAACAGTTTTAGGGGTGTTATTTTTCTTTATTATAGTTCAAAACCACACCTTAAAAGGAGAGAAAAATAAATAAATATTCAGACAAGGTAGTTTTAGAATAGAGTAGAGTAGAGTAGAGTAGAGTAGAATAGGATAGGATAGAATAGAATAGAATAGAATAGAATAGAATAGAATAGAATAGAATAGAATAGAATAGAATAGAATAGAATAGAATTCTTTATTGGCCAAGTGTGATTGGACACAAAACAAATTTGTCTTGGTGCAAATGCTCTCAGTGTACATAAAGAAAAAAATAAAATACATT